>NC_058083.1:521264082-521547423 GCF_014858855.1 Bufo gargarizans
GACATATGGCCATCATAGGTGGTGGTGGGCGATCCTCACTCGTGGCCCGTTTCCAGGAGTCACGGGAAGCACTGAAGTTTTCTTGACCCTTCTTTGCCCTCACGTCAGCCAATACTGCCACGGTCCAAATACCCAAGTAACCCGAAAGACTGGTTTCTAGGCCTTTACACCCCGACAACCTTATTGACAATACCAGTTGTCAGACAGCAAATCCCTAGCAACCGGACAGGAGTCAAGCTTGAGTGGCGCGGTGCAGATCACGTCAACCATGATCTCAGAAGGACTCAGACCCTCTTGGAGTGATGTGAAGCTACTGTAGGGGGCAATCGGTTTCCTTGAAGGCTCCCCCAAGTAGCCATCATACCGCAGCCTGAACGCTGAGGATGGAGGGGAGACCACAAGGAATTTGAGCATCTCCGGCTGCAGAGGGGATCAATGGTCATGACATTTTATCAGGGCGACTGCCAGTTAAGCAACTACTTTTAACATTTCTGGCTTAGCGCCTCTACCCCGAAGCACTCTGATAGAAGTTTACACCCCCCCCCCCCCCAAAGGTGGATCATCATTTTGCTTTTCGGTCCAAAATTCTTTGCAGATCTGTATGGGGGTCGGAGTGCTTTTTATCTGCAGCCTCCACTAGGGGGAGACCACTGTATGTGATTATACAGCTCCCCCTAGTGGTGGGAGCAGGCAGCTCAGATCTTAATGGAAAGAAATAAAACACAAAGCATATGAGAAAGTTTAAAAAAATGACCCCACTGGAAGATGATTAAAGGGGCAAGGAGCAGAAAAACATGGCTGCTTTTCAGTACAGCTGAGCTGCCAACCACGCACGACCTGTGAGCAAGCGTGGCCCTGCTTCCTAGAGAGGCAGCCGTGTTTTTTTTTTTTCCTTTTAAATAAAACCCTGGAGAACCCCTTTAAGCAGATCAACTGTGGAAAACCCCTTTAAACTAACAAAACGGGGTATTAAAAGTTACTATGGTGACAGCGCAGTACTTTAAGGGGCGCACCCCCCCCCCCCCCCATGTGGCAGGTTCCTAGGTTTCTCGTGTGTATCCTTCAGGTAGAAGACCCTGGTAATGGCTCTTACAGCTACAATGTCATCTAGATATGAGAAGCTAAAGCGGGATAAGACAAGTCAGCCCGATGACCGCGGGGGCGGTGGGCCGTCTGCAGGGGGCGCTGAATGCTCTATCTCCGCTCCGTTCGGAAAATTGGCGGGATTTTGGTAGTGGCTCGGCGATGCTGATAGACACTTGGTGCAGTTCTGTATCCATAGGACAAAGTAATTAAAATAGGTGAGGTCCGTAATGCTGGTTCTCGTCCTTTTTTGTTATTTTTTTTTTTTATAGAAACAAGTTTGTCATCTGTTATAGACAAGTCCGTCTACGAGGAAACCGCGGCCGATCATCAGTCCCTGTTTGTGTTATTGGCAGAGAAGGCGTGGAGGTTTCCCATCTGACTCAGACCACTCTGAATGTGCGCCACGTGGATCTCCACATTGTCCTGAAAACACCTGCAAAAGGAGACACACACTGGTTTAAGCCTCCAGATCGGTTAATAGTGAGTGCAGCTCTGGAGTATAATACAGGATGTAACTCAGGATCAGTACAGGATAAGTAATGTATGTACACAGTGACTGCACCAGCAGAATAGTGAGTGCTGCTCTGGAGTATAACACAGGATCAGTACAGGATAAGTAATGTATGTACACAGTGACTGCACCAGCAGAATAGTGAGTGCTGCTCTGGAGTATAATACAGGATGTAGCCCAGGATCAGTACAGGATAAGTAATGTATGTACACAGTGACTGCACCAGCAGAATAGTGAGTGCAGCTCTGGAGTATAATACAGGATGTAACTCAGGATCAGTACAGGATAAGTAATGTATGTACACAGTAACTGCACCAGCAGAATAGTGAGTGCAGCTCTGGAGTATAATGCAGGATGTAACTCAGGAGCAGTACGGGATAAGTAATGTATGTACACAGTGACTCCACCAGCAGAATAGTGAGTGCAGCTCTGGAGTATAATACAGGATGTAACTCAGGATCAGTACAGGATAAGTAATGTATGTACACAGTGACTCCACCAGCAGAATAGTGAGTGCAGCTCTGGAGTATAATACAGGATGTAACTCAGGATCAGTACAGGATAAGTAATGTATGTACACAGTGACTGCACCAGCAGAATAGTGAGTGCAGCTCTGGAGTATAATACAGGATGTAACTCAGGATCAGTACAGGATAAGTAATGTATGTACACAGTGACTCCACCAGCAGAATAGTGAGTGCAGCTCTGGAGTATAATACAGGATGTAACTCAGGATCAGTACAGGATAAGTAATGTATGTACACAGTGACTGCACCAGCAGAATAGTGAGTGCAGCTCTGGAGTATAATACAGGATGTAACTCAGGATAAGTAATGTAATAGTATAGTATAAGTGATCCATTTACAAGACGACTCAACATTTGCTGTAGATTACTTGCGTATAAAGCTATGGTGGACATACTCTTTATAAATGCCAGTTCATATTGAAGTTCAGATTTTTTAAAACCATTTTGTGGAACAGAGTAAAGAACTGATGAGCGACTTTTTAAAAACCAAGATGGGAAAGACTGCAATAAGCCTGGCTACGGTGACGTGACTAGGACACGAGGGCCACAATGTGTGTGGAATACCGGTTTCATGTTGCCCCACATTTCATTCGAAGCCAACAGAAGGGCAATTGTTCCTTGTGTCTTCATTTACAATAGACAGGAGATGCGTTCTCCTGCCACCTCCACACCGGTGCGGGTAAACAGATTTTCAAGCAGATGTCTGCGCCTTTTCTCACCAAATCCGCATGTGTTACAAGCGGATTTTGTTGGGACTTTCCCCCGATCTCACCCTTTGCATGATGCAGATTTCAAAATCCCTGCAGAAGATCAATTTCCGCGTAGAAGAAAAAAAACTAAGTGCACAAGAGATTCGTGTAGACTTTGCTTGCACTCTATTACGCTACGGGTTTTCCCCACAAAAATCGGTGGAAAAAAATATATAATTACACCGTGTAAAGCAGTGGTCAGCAGCCTATAGTTTGAAACTACAATTCCCAGCATGCACCTTTACTCAGCCACTCTTGAAACTCCCATAAAAGTGAATGGAGCATGCTGGGAATTGTAGTTACAGCTGGAGTGCCGGAGGTTGCTGACCCCCGGTGTAAACTAAAGACAGTGAAGTCTAAAAATGCTCCGGAACTGTCACAGCGGCTGATGCTGGACGATAAATCTCTCCCGGCCTGAGACGGTCTCGTCTAACGTTACGCCAGAATACGGCGCCAAAATGTTGGCATCTCAAGCTACACCTCCTGTATAATAGGTCTCACCCACTTGTCATACAAGTCTGAAAAGAGGCCCTAAACACTGTCAGTTGTTTAGCACTGCATTTGGTATTGTAGTTATTCTGCTAGATTTATTTCAAGATGGCCGCTCGGGGGACGTGTCCTTTCTCCGGCAGCTCTCTCCCTAGCACAGCTCAGGGGGCGTGTCCATTCTGCTGTAGCTCTCCCCCTAGCACAGCTCAGGGTGTGTGTCCTTTCTGCTGTAGCTCTCCCCCTAGCACAGCTCAGGGTGTGTGTCCTTTCTGCTGTAGCTCTCCCCCTAGCACAGCTCAGGGGGTGTGTCCTTTCTGCTGTAGCTCTCCCCCTAGCACAGCTCAGGGTGTGTGTCCTTTCTGCTGTAGCTCTCCCCCTAGCACAGCTCAGGGGGCGTGTCCTTTCTGCTGTAGCTCTCTCCCTAGCACAGCTCAGGGGGAGTGTCCTTTCTGCTGTAGCTCTCTCCCTAGCACAGCTCAGGGGGTGTGTCCATTCTGCTGTAGCTCTCTCCCTAGCATAGCTCAGGGGGCGTGTCCATTCTGCTGTAGCTCTCTCCCTAGCAGAGCTCAGGGGGTGTGTCCTTTCTGCTGTAGCTCTTTCCTTGCAAGTGCCACAGCTTCTAACAGAAGATATGTCTGGTGACAGCTGAAGATTTAGGGTCCATTCACATATCTGCAAAAAACACGGACACCGGCCATGTGCGTTTCGCATTTTGCACTATAATAGAAATGCCTTTTCTTGTCCATGGCTGAGGACAAGAATAGGACATGTTCTATTGTTTTGCGGGGCCGCGGACCAGAATTGCGGATGCGTGGACAGCAGGTCTGCATCTTTTGCGGCCCCATTGCAAATGAATGGGTCGGTAACCGTTCCGCAATTTTGTGGACCCATTTCGTAGACGTGTGAATGCACCCTTAAACTGAGCGTGTGCGATCACCTCAGTGAGCTGGACAGAGAAATAAGGAAAAGAATAAACAGCAGGTGGCGCTATCCAGATACATTTTATTGAATAGCTCAGCGGCTATGCTACATTTTTAAACACACGGAATTACAGAAGTATTCAGTATTCAGATCCAGGAGCCGGTTTGAAAAATGTAGAATGTTTTTAATGGCACAAGCCCTTTAAGACATCCACCTACTGCGCTCCTGGAATATAAAAGTATGTTCACACACGGTGGAAAAACTGCAGTGCATTACAGTAAAAGCAAAGTCAATGAGACTAACAAATGTGATCCACAGGCAGTGGAAATACTTCCACACGGTAACAGAACTGCGCTTTTGTGGGTCGCCTGCTAGTTTCTGCGATGACTTCTTGTCACGCGTGACCACTGCCGCCAACCACAGTGGTCACATGAGTCAAGATATCATCCCAGGAGGCTGGATGCACAGAGGGCGCCAGGAGACCAGACGTGAGCTGAAGTATCATTTCTTATTTATGGTACCCGGTGGGTTTCCAAGGGTGAAATCCACAAGTAAATCTGCACCAATTTCCACATTTGGTTTGGATCGGCAGCTGCAGATTTCTGCGCAACTGCTGTGGGAAATTCATAGACTATTGTTTGCTAGAAAAACTGTTCAGACAGCGGTTGTGTGCTGGCGGGAGCTTGTAATGGATGTGCGGGCTCTGGGCATGACTCCAAGGAGACGCCCGTGACTAATGTCAGCTGTCCACCGTTATTAGGCAGAGGGCGAGGACTTCTTGGCGCGGTGCTTATTATACCAGTGCGCAGCCAAGAGATACAGATGCAGACCAGGCCGGGCAAAATGGCTTGTGTGTATGTCACCATAAGGACGCAGATATAGGAATAAAAAATAATGGGTCCCTAAAGCAGATATTTCCACCCCTATGGATCTGGACAAAGGGTGTCAGGCAGAGGGGTGGACATATAGCTAAAAACGGGGAATGGTGCCTGAGGCCAAACGAGGGGTCTTCCTGCCTCCGATAGGTTGGTATAGCTTTTATCTTTGCTGTACAGAATAGCGCAGTAGAAGACTGCACTACTTCATCCAGAGGCACCAGTATACATATAGAATAGCGCAGTAGAAGACTGCACTACTTCATCCAGAGGCACCAGTATACATAGAGAATAGCGCAGTAGAAGACTGCACTACTTCATCCAGAGGCACCAGTATACATATAGAATAGCGCAGTAGAAGACTGCACTACTTCATCCAGAGGCACCAGTATACATATAGAATAGCGCAGTAGAAGACTGCACTACTTCATCCAGAGGCACCAGTATACATAGAGAATAGCGCAGTAGAAGACTGCACTACTTCATCCAGAGGCACCAGTATACATATAGAATAGCGCAGTAGAAGACTGCACTACTTCATCCAGAGGCACCAGTATACATAGAGAATAGCGCAGTAGAAGACTGCACTACTTCATCCAGAGGCACCAGTACACATATAGAATAGCGCAGTAGAAGACTGCACTACTTCATCCAGAGGCACCAGTATACATATTACTGTTACAGTGGGAGTCAGTGGGTGATGTATGTATGCCTATACACAGTAGCGCACGTCAGAGTCTTCTGTTGGGGGCAATACCCTGGGTTAGGTGTGAGGGGAGTAAGCCTCCAGGGATGCCCAACCTGCGGCCCTCCAGCTGGAAAACCAACTCCCAGCATGCCTGGACAGCCTACAGCTATTAGGGCATGCTGGGAGTTGTTGTTTTGCAACAGCTGTAGGGCCGCAGTTTGAGCATCCTTGCTCTAGGTATTAGCTGGACAGTTCCTTCTTCCTGGGACCATGCATCATCGTCCATCAGAAGCTCCTCCGGCATCACGGCTCAGCCGGGTTACTCGGTGTCTTCTGGTGAGCATGGTGTCCTAACGCCCCCTTATTTCAAAACCACCACCATGGGATAGATCAGGCACCCCCAAAACCAGGGTCCAGCTGTACCCACACACTTCCACATGGCACATTTCTTTTATATTCCTACAGCCTCTGATGTGGCATAATATTAAAAAAACATCTATGCAACGGTAACGAGATTTTTTTTTTATTATTTTCAGTTTCTAAGTCGGGGGTGGGGGGTATGTTGGCTGTGCTGGGTACAAAAACAGGATTTAGGTAAAAAAAAACTATTGAAGATACGTGTGATAAATTCTAAAACAATCCTTCATACAGAGTCCTGGTTTTACGGGGCAGGTGTCGCACTGATAAATGGTGTCCTTTCGGATGCCCCTCTTGGAGCACACTCTGCACCTTTTTTGGGACCTTCCCCTCTTCCCAGTTTGAGGAACTTCCCCTGGAAAATGCTGCCCGGGTACAATACGGGTTTCCTCACTTCCAGAAGACGTGCTCGGGCCCTGCCCCTCCTGGACCCCAAATATTGGGGAGGTGTGATAGAGTCTAAAACAGTCCTTCATGCACAGTCCTGGTCGGATGGAGCAGGTGTCGCACTGATAAATGGTTTCCTTTCTCACCCCCTTCTTGGAGCACACTCTGCACCTCTTCTGGCTCCTTCCCTTCTTACTCGTTCGGGGAACTTCTCCTGGAAAATGCTGCCCTGGGACGATACGGGCGGCCTCGCTGCCGGAAGGTGTGCTGGGGCCACACTGTTCCCAATGCCCAAATATTAGGGTCTTTATGACCACCTCTTGGAATTCCAGGAAGGTTCCCCCATGGCCTGCATATCGGGACAGCACATAAGCGTTATACAACGCCATCTGTACCATGTGCACCGCCAGCTTCTTGTACCAGACCCTAGACTGCCACATGGCGCTGTACGGCTTCAGCGCTTGTTCCGACAGATCGACCCCTCGCATGTACCTATTGTATTCCTGGATACATACTGGCATAGACGCTCCTGGGCTGGCACCTTGTACTGGGGTGGGGGCGCCATCGTGGCTGTGCATTGTCGTCAATACCAGTACATTCCTCTTGTGCTTATACTGGACACACAATACGTTTTCGCTCAATACTGCCCTGCTCTCGCCCTTTTCGAGCGTTTGCCTGAGCAGCGCCTTAGGAAGGCCTCTCAGTTTTTTCCTGACTGTGCCGCACGCTACAGTATCTCTGGATGCAAGGCACTTAACCAGTGGAACGCTCGTGTAATAATTATCCAGGTAGAGGTGGTAACCCTGGTCCAACAGCGGGTTCATCAGGTCCCAGACTATTTTTCCTCTAATTCCCAGGGAGGGGGGACATTTTGGGGGTTCAATTCTGGAGTCCTTCCCCACGTAAATGTTAAACCTGTGGATATATCCTGATGCACTCTCGCACAGCTTATACATCTTCACGCCGTACTGTGCCCTGCCAGAATGAAGCCGCCTCTTAAAGTGTATCAGGGACTCGCTGACCGATATACACTTCACAGGGGCGTACGTCTGGGCAAACTTGGCACTGAAATGGTCTATGAGGGGTCTGATTTTAAATAAACGGTCAAAACTGGGGTCATCTCGGCGTGGGCACCGGTCATTATTATTGTAATGGAGGAAATTGAGTATGGCCTCAAAGCGGGTCCTAGACATGGCCATGCAGAACATGAGGGTGTGGTATAAGATGTCCACGCTCCAATAGGCCCTGACAGATGGCTTCTTTAATAGCCCCATATTCAAGAAAAGGCCCCAGAATTTCACCATCTCCGCTGCGTCTACAGGGGTCCATCTGCGGGGCTGGGCATAAACTGATGTGGGGTGCTGGGCAATGAATTGCTGGGCATACAGGTTGGTCTGGGCCACCATTGACTTAATCAACTCATCGGTGAAATAGATCTTGAAAAAGTCTATCTTTCTGAACCCTGTGGTGTCAAATCTGATCCCCGAGTTGCCCGTAAATGGAGGAATCTGAGGCTTGTAATTCTTGGGCAGGGGTGTCCATATGGGGTCACTAGTCTCGGTGGCTGCCTCTGTGTTTGTCCTGGGGCTCCTTCTTGGGGGTTCCTCCTCCTCGCTGGATGAGGAGGACGACAGGATAATTGAGGTCTCATTGTCGCTTGCAGGCTCCACGTCGGAGGCAAGAAATGCATATGCCTCTTCAGCAGAAAATGACCTGTGGGACATTTTCATTATATGTACGTGTACCTTTTGTACAGACAAAAACTATACTACACAAAAAAGAAAAAAAAAAACGAAAAGCTTTGTACAATTTAGTATAATAAACTTGGTTTTCAAAAAGTTTAGGTGTGTACAAGTATAGCTAAATACAGATCGTTGTATGCATGTACAGCTTCATGAAACTATATTATATACACTCAGAAGTTCAGAGCGGGTGGTCACGAGACAACAGACTTCAGCCGGAAAAGTGACTGGCCGGTCAGCACTTACTGACCAGCTGCCACCAAGATGGCTGATGCTGGACCACGGCGACTGGTCCTTGGGCGAGAAGCAATCACAGCTCTGTAATGATGGGATTTAAAATAACATGCACTGGGCAAATGTACTCCATTGTTTCACTCACTATAAGGCTGGAATCACACAGGCAGTTTCGTGTGCAGTTTTAGGAGCCAAAGCCAAAAGTGGATTCATAAGGAATGAGAACTATAAAGGAAGGACCTTCTACTACTACTTCCTGCTGGATGCATGTCTGGCTTTGGCGCAAAAAACTGCATCGTAAAAGGATAGTAAGTGTACAGGTGTGACCAACTGGTTCGGAAATGGGCAATAGGGCACCAACCTCCTCAGGGTCAGTGGTCGTCCCACCCACTGGACTCCTACCAATGACACATTTAGGGCCTTGTTCACACAGTGCTGTCAAATTCCGCAGTGGTTTCTATCGTGGTTGTTCTCTTTGGATGCTGCGGACCTGCTCGCAGGTTACTGCCACTGAATGGAGCTAAACTGCGAGAGGACACCCACAGTGACTAGCCGCACACCACGCCAGGAAGGGACAAAGGGAAGCAGAAGACACACGGGCCTGTGTCCGAATTTTGGGGTTATGTCCACCGCGTGAACAGGCCTATATAGTATATTCAAAAGCTATGAATATTATTCCCCTTCGTTTGCTTTATTTTTGTGCCAAAACCGAAGAATAAGCAACATCAAAATAGGTATAAAAAAAAAAAAATACAAAAAAAACCAAAACATGTAGCTTTCCATGTTATCCGACCACTTACCTGATGTTCGAAGGGTTTATTGAATTCTTTATGTCATTAATCGACTCTGTTAACGACTTAAACTCAAACGAATTCAGGTCTCCTCCCTCCGCGAGGCACTGCAGGAGAAAGGAAAAGACCCTGGGTTACAAGACGCTCTAACAACGCAAGGGCAGCAGTCGGATCTGAGGCTACAGTGCGGGGGTCGTACTTTTATCTGCAGAAGGATGGCTGTGAGCCTGGAGATGAGGTCTGTCAAGCTCTCGTTCTGCACACATGGCTGCCCGCTGGACGTGTTTGCTTGACGGACCATCTCCTGAGCCTCTTCCTCGCAGCGCCGTCTCATGTCGGTTGGCTGGTTCGCTGGCTGAAGTCCCTGATCTTGAGCAAGCTACAAAAATACAAAAGCAAAAAAACTAAAAACATATATAAAACATGACGTGTTTTTGGATTACAAAAGGCCGCTAGTTTCCTAGTCGGAGCAGCAGTAATGCTCTGGATCAGGCATCCTCAAACTGCGGCCCTCCAGCTGTTGTAAGACTACAACTCCCACAATGCCCTGCTGTAGGCCGATACCTGTAGGCTGCTCGAGCATGCTGGGAGTTGTAGTTTTGCAACAGCTGGAGGTCCGCAGTTTGAGGGTGCCTGCTCTGGATAATGCTGCCACCGCTTCCTTCTCAAGGAAAACTTTCCTTTATCATCCTACCCGACAGGTCTGTTTTAGTGACTGCTTGCATTCCCTGTGTAACAACAATTCTGGTGCATCTATTCTTATGACTACGTTGTTCTGCTCCTCAGTTATTCATATTATAAATGAATAATTATGTAACTGGGTGTTAATAGTTTGGCAGCTCGGACTGGATAGCTTTGTAAATGGAACCAAGTCCTAAAAAACTTCAGCAATGAAAAGCTACAGGAGGGCTCATTACCTCACAGCAAAACTGCTGGACTTTATGGAGGACTTTGTTAAGGTCCTTGTTGAGCTGCTCCAGTTCTAGGACGATGGTAGCGTATCTCCTCTGGAACTCTATGCTGATTGGTGCAGAGTAGGATTTCTAAAAAAATTTAAATAAAATAATGCATTATAGAAGGGAGGGGAGATCACATTCTCTCACATGTACATTTAGGTCATATCAGTTACTAAAACTGTAAACTTCCAGTCCTCACCACACTTTAACCCCTTAAGGACAACCGTCATACATATAAAGCCTGTATTACACCGGACAATTTTTGGGCAGATGATCGCCAACGGGCAATCCAAATCTTTTGACAGGTTAAATAATTATCGTTTGCAGGCGGCAGATCGGGGTGTGTAATCACAATCTGCTGCCGGAAAACAATGATTCAGTATAGGGAAGAACAATGGTATAACGATCGCTCCTCCCTATACAGAGGAGGAGATCACTGCATGTAAAAGCAGCATTCTACTCTGCTAGCGAGCAGACGATTGCCGGGAAGGAACGCTTGTTAAATCGGGCTGTCTATTACAGCCTTAAGGCTAGGTCTACACGACGACAATAAGTTGCGCGACAGATAGGGCACAACTACACCGCAACATTTTGTTGCACCAATGTTGCGCAACAATTTTTATAATGGCAGTCTATGGTGTCGCACTGCAACATGCGACATGCTGCGACTGCGACAGTCGCAGAAAAATCCATCTCGAACGGATTTTCTGCGACTGTTGCGTCGCAGTATGTTGCAGTGTGACACCATTGACTACTATTATAAACATTGTCGCGCGACATTGGTGCATAAAAATATCATCATGAAGACCTGGCCTAAAAGGGTATTCCCATCTCCGACAATGGGGGCGTATCGCTGGATATGCACCCATTGTCCGATAGGCATTGGGATGCGCACCTATGTCGTAAATGGAGCCGGTGAAGTCCCGGAAGGTGCACCGCGCGCATGTCCTCCATTCATTTCTACGGGGCAGTCGAAAATAGCAGAACCCTCAGCTATTCCCGTCGGCCCCATAAAAATAAATGGGAGCATTGGCCGCCCGTTGCGAGAGATCCCAGCACCGCGCAGCATTCTAAAGTCCCCTCCTAGATCTCCCCCGATGTCATTCAGAGGACTCTGTGCATAATATCACACGACTCCTGTACTCCTCATGTAAGCGCCTGCGCAGTATTCCATCCCTGTACTGGCATCAGCCTCAGGGAACACACTGCGCATGTGGCGTGGCTCCACAGCCCCTTGGGCTCTTTTCCAAGGTGATTGACAGGTATATAAAAAAGATTTTACCCCCAGTGATCCAGAGAACGAGGGGTTCCCCTCTGAATAGAGCAGTTCTATTTTGTGGGATTGTGGGATTTTCCTGGGACAACCTCTTGAAAGATGCAGCAATGCTCAAACATCTTAAAGGTTTTAGGTTTTCTTGGTTACAGAAGAAATTTTCCCGGGAATATTCATAATCTAAACCAAAATGACCACTTAATTTTGCAAAAATACTATGGACACCTTTCAAGCTACTTTTACAGCTTCAGGTATATTTGGGCTTCTTTTTATTTACAAATACTGCTTTGTTCAGTTTCTGTAGCTTCTTTCCTCCACAGCACATGGTGTCAGAAAGGGACGGGCCTGGATCAGCCAGCCACATTTGGGTAATTTTAAACGCCTGTTTTCTGAACTCATCATTCATGGCTGGTCTGTGAAGGTTGTCATCTTGGAAGATGCAAAATCGCTCAATGATCTCCGATAGGATTTGCGGCCTGGTGTGGGCTTCCACTGAGCTATGGGTTCAGCATAAAGGACTCATCAACTACAGCAACCGAAAAAAATACAACACAACGGATCAGCTTTTCAGTAGCCATCTGCCAGTGGTTATGAAAAAAACGCCAGTGGTCGGCAGAAAACAGTCTGTAGTGCCCTTTCTGGCAGTCCAAATCCATTTAAAGGGGTCCTCTCACTTCAGCAAATGGCATTTATATGTAGACAAGGTTAATACATGGCACTTCCTAATGTATTTGGATTGTCCATATTGCCTCCCTTGCTGGTTGTGCTTGCACACAGTTAGCTGGGACTGTGGGAAAGCGCGTAGCATGGCATTTTTTCCTATAGCGTGCAAGCAAGACCACCACTGCTGGATTACAGGGTGGTCGTAACCCCTGGATGAGAGCAGTGTATAATGTGATGGAAAAATGAATCCAGCCAGCAAAGGAAGCAATATGGACAAACACAATACATTAGTAAGAGCCTTGTATTCACTTTCTCTACATAAAAATGCCATTTGATGAAGTCACACAACCCATTTCCCAAAGTTTCCAATCACAGTCAAAGCTACAGAAAGTGGAGAAGGATGGGGGACAAAACAATTGCATGAGAAAAATATACATTTTTGTTCCTATTTCAACAGAAATGACGGCGTGCCCAGCTCATGCAGTCAACGAACTGTCCGCTCTGACCATCTTTACATGGTTTATTAGGCTTGAGTACCGCAAAGGCTACTTTAACACTCACGTTTGGTGTGGATCCGTCGTGGATCTGCACAGACGGATCCGCACTGATAATACAACCGCCTGCATCCGTTCAGAACAGATCAGTTTGTATTATCTTTAACATAGCCAAAACAGAACCGTCTTGAACACCATTCAAATTCAATAGGGGACGGATCCGTTTTCTATTGTGCCAGATTGTGTCAGTGAAAACGGATCCGTCTGTTTCCGCATTGTCAGGCGGACACCAATGTCCGCCTCCAGAGCGGAATGGAGACGGAACGGAGGAAAACTGATGCATTCTGAGCGGATCCTTATCCATTCAGAATGTATTAGGGCAAAACGGATCCGTTTTGGACCGCGTGCGAGAGCCCTGAACGGATCTCACAAATGGAAACCAAAACGCCAGTGTGAAAGTAGCCAAGGTATGCACAGGAAGCTCAGCGTGCATGTGCAATATTCAATATGAAGGCCACCTACAGAAGAAAATAAAAAACAAAAAACTATACTCACCAGCTTTTCAGCTTCTGTATTCATGTCTTTTAGCTTTTTAATTTGTCCTTTCTTGACCATCAAGATCTTTGATAATCGGGTCTGAAGAAAAAAGAAAAGAAAAAAGAAAAAAATGAAATCATGAATTCTGTAATAGAAAACCTAAATATATTTAAATAGTCACTAACTTTTTACACAGGTTTGCATAAATCAATAGTCCAAGCGACCACAAGAAACTTTGTAATATGTTTTATCAGCTGTTTACCAATCCCATCCTCCCTCTAATTGCTTTGAATTTGGAAAAAAAATGCCCTTTTCCCAATCCAGGATGGATCATCTTTATAGGAGGATCCAATTACACATGTCAATGCAAGTCTAAGGAGAGGGGAGGAGTGAGGAAGAACTGCGGCGACACACACAGCAGGACTGCACAGCTACATAGGAAGGTTATCTCAGCACAAGTGTCACAAGCATACAGGCCAGTACGTCTCTGTAATGTCCTCCATTATCCTGGGGCTGCTTCTAAGTGACTGAGTTAGGAAGGAGAGTTTCCTCTACTTTCTGTCTGCGCAGTGGCTGGTGGCTGATCTCCACCCACCATGTCTGAGAGAACTGAAAACCAGATATTCAGCAAGCACAGTAGAAAACTGCTAAAAGATGCCAGATACTAGTAATACAGTGATCAGAAACAGTGTTATGCATCCTGTTCACACACTGTACTACTGATTAATGCAAAGTTTGTTGAAAGGCCAGTGACGCTTTAAAGACGGAAAGGAAAAATAAATAAATGTATAAATCGCTGGGCATCTGCCCTCTGATACCCCTAGAGATCAGAATAGAGGTCTTGGGGACCTCTGTGTGAATGGAGCAGTAGTGCACGTGTGTGACCATTGCTCTATTCACTTTCATGGGATTTCATAGCAGAGCGCCCGGCTATCTCTGGCAGCCCTCTGATCACCAAGTGCACCACCGCTCTACTCACACAGGGTATCTCAGAGACCCCCGTTCTCCTGATCGTTGGGGGTTCCAGCAGAATCAGACTCCAACAATCATACGACTATGGTGTTCATAAAGGGGTTTTCCAGGACTGTGATGGGTAGCGGTTGTCAATGGTACTGCAGGGCTGCAGTACCATTCATGGCCACTACCCAACGTAAGGCTCTGTGGTGTGGCAACAGCCCATTGGGACAGCTGTTTGGTGGGAGTGCAACAAGTCATACCCCCACCCATGTGATACTGCCAACCCACTTTTAGGGTACAACCACTTAGTGTTGTTGTGTCACAGCCATGCAGCAGTCAAGTACCGTGTGGGCGAATAGCATAGCCATATGATCACAGTGTTTAGTCGGTCTGTATTGTTAATGGGCGCAGGGTAATGCAGGTGCCGTGCGGCCATTAACAATGCAGACAAACTAAACAGTGCAGTCCTAATTAGTTTAATTATAGCCCATGGGAACTTGTATGTCTGTGCATTACTCGAGCACAGCACGGCCGCGCGGCTACTACGCCAAGTGGTCGTCATATTGAGATCATCAATATTATGAGCAATAAATAAATCATTGAGACTACATAGAGCCTGTGGACATTATTATATTATTTGTGGACATCATACGCTAGGACACGTCACTTATGGTGGGGATATTGAGGCAGGATACTTCGCAGTCATTTCCACTTACCACCTGTTCAAGGAATTCAACAGGAAAACCTCCTATAGTGTCACCGTCCGAACTGGAAGATTTTGTTTTCCAAGATTGTGCCAACAAGGCTTCCATTTCCTTAAACCAGTAATAAAATAATACAATCAGAACATGGAAAAATAATAAGGTTGACATTTTGGGGTAAAAAAAAAAAAGTTATTGTTTTTCAGTAGACCGCACCACTATAGGCCGTGACTGGTATTGCAGCATAGTCTCCTAATGTCAAATAAACTTTTCAACTTTTTTGGAAGGATTTGCAGCACAGAATGTTAGTGTTCTCACCAGGCTGGGCGATTGAGCATGAGACGGATGATGTAACCGTGGAGGGGTCATGTAGCTTCGGGGAGGCCGCTGTTTTTGACCAAAGGCAGCAATGGGCATAGTCTCATGGGGCTCGTTACTCTGCAAGACAAAGCACAAAATCCAACATCAGCAGAGGTTACAGGGGCCAAGTGACCCATCGATACACAACTACCTCAGTGGGAGCTGGAGCAGTAGGGAAAGTATCTAAAAGACAGGTTTAATGGGTTGCTATGCGTCACTTACTTTAAGACATGGACCCAATGCTTCTACAAAGTGAGGGGCACCCAGTTTAGACAAATCTACTCTGCCAGAACTCTATACATACCGTATACATTGTCTACAGTGACAACTTTTAAAGCCTCCTCACAAAGACTTACAAATTTTAAGGGTTTCTCACAAATGTTTTTGTTTAGCTTCTTTCGATTAATTACATTGTCATGGGTGCCGTCACACTACATTTTTTTTGCCATCTTTTTGTCTGACGTGGCGTTTTTTTTTAGCTGTATCTTTTTCTTGCAGCTTTTTAAGACCTCATTTTTTTCGTATGGAATCGTTTATAGGAAAATGTCTGAAAGGGCATCTGTCAGCAGTTTTGTACCTATGACACTGGCTGACCTGTTACATGTGCACTTGGCGGCTGAAGACATCTGTGTTGGTTCCATGTTCATATGTGCCCGCATTGCTGAAAAAAATTATGTTTTAATATATACAAATGAGCCTCTAGGAGCAACGGGGGCGTTACCATTACACCTAGAGGCTCTGCTCTCTCTGCAACTGCCACGCCCTCTTACTGGGCCAGGTGTGATGCGGTTTTCATTGCTTGACCCTGTCAAAGGGCAGTGGGCGCAGCAGTTGCAGAGAGAGCTGAGCCCCTAGGTGTAACGGTAACGCCCCCGTTGCTCTTAGAAGTGTATTTGCATATATTAACACTTAATTTTTCTCAACAATACGGGCACATATGGACATGGGACCAAAACAGATGCCTTCAGCTGCCAAGCGCACATGTAACAGATCAGCCGGTGTCCTAGGGACAAATCTGCGGACAGAGGCCCTTTAAAAAGTGCCGCTCCCGAAGCATGCTGTGATTTTGAAACACACGCCAAGGAGGAAAAACAACTTAAAGGGAACCTGTCATGTGGAAATTTGATTATAATCTAATTACATACAATCATTAACTACTAAAAAGTGCCTTAGATGTATTCACTTACTGGTGTGACAGATGGTTACCGCATAATATACACAAAGATGCCGCATACTAATGAGCTGATTTGAGTCCAGCGTGATGTCATTGAGTCCAGCGTATATTTAATTCAGAGCTATAGCCACTCCCCTGCCCACCTGCTGCTGAGTCATATGGAAACAAACTGTCATTCAGCAGCAGGTGGGCGGGGAGAGTCAGGAGCTCATGAATATTAATTATCAGCTGGAGCTTTTCAATACAAGATGTTGGCAGATTGACTGGGTCAATTAAAGGAAGTGACCCAGCATTTTGCTAAGAGAATCAGTCACTTATTTATGTTTCCCTTAGTTAGGACACCATAAAACTGGTGACAGGTTCCCTTTAAGGTTTTAAAGTGTCATTATGAAAAAAGCTGCGTTTAAAGGGGGTTTTAGAATTTCCCACTGGCCGACCTATAACACCTGGCTGCCGCATATTTGCTTTAACTTCAGTGATGAGATGTTAACCACGTGATGATGTCGACATGCCATCATTGGAGCAGGAAAGCGTTGGTACCGTAGTAGCAATCTAAGTTTTTGTTATTTTAAACCACTGTGAGCCATCTTTAAACATGTAATGGGGGTTGGAAAACCCCTTTAAGGCTCTGTTCTCATCAGTGTTGTGGTTTCTGATTATAAAGGAAGCTAAAATGCTGTGTTGGGCAGAGGTCGCACTACGTTTTTTCCAGAAGAATAAAAATACTCCTCTGCCCATTTTTGAGGAGTATTTATACCCGAGGAGTACGAAAGTTGCGGTAATTCAAATACATAATATATACGCCTACACTTGCTCACATATGCGTTGGAGGTGCTGTTGCAGATTCTGTTGAAAGACCACACAAAAAAGCAATATATGCAGGACTTTTTTGTCTGGTAAAAAGACAGATCCTGAACGGAAACTGAACAGATCTCATCATAGTCAGCGGAGTCTGTTCAGCTTCTTTCCCGTCAGTTAGGCCTACATGTTTTTTTTTTTTGCTGAACTTTGCAGGATGGATGGAAAAACGTGGTACACTACGCTTTCCCATCCTGCAGAGTTCTGAAAACTAAATTAAAATAAATAAATGAGATTATATATGGCATCTGTCTGAGGCGTCCGTTAATGTATATGTTTTTTGTGTACATTAAATGTATCACAAAAACCCAGCCTTGCATGCCCGATCCAGCACTTCTATTTTTGTTGCTCTGCTCATCTAACAGAGCAGAACAACAGAAATAAATAGCGCTGGTGTGAACGTGGCCTAAGAGGTGGATATTTATGCGGGGGAACAATTACTGGTCTAAATAACATCAGGCAATTATAGCCAAGTGATAAAGTCCAGTCCAATATAGTGGATTTAACCCTGTACTTTATCACTTGGCTATATTATCCTGCCTGCATTCACTGCACTACATACATCACACACACTACACACATCAGTGTGTGATGTGTATGGTGCAGTGATGATCACACACTGCTGTCATCTTGATGTCCGGGGCCGTTTGTCACCTCTGAGGAGTCCTCTTCAGCTCCTCCGCCGCCATGTTTCCCGGGGTCCTTGTCCAGCGCGCCTGCTCTCCTAACTGTAGAAACTCCGGGGAGCCGGCCCCTCCTCCTTCCATCTCCCGCCAGCTTCCTCTGCTGCTCGGCGCCCGCCAAAACCAACCAATAGCAAAGCTCCTTACTGTATAGAGCTTTGCTATTGGTCATTTCAGGCACAGGCAGCATCGTTGCGCGTGCCGTTCACAGCGCGCCCTGCGCTGATAAATGTGGGGGTAAAGTCTAAGGGTCCATTCACACGTCCGCAAAATGGATCCGCATCCGTTCCGCAATTTTGCGGAACGGGTGCAGACCCATTCATTTTCAATGGGGCTGGAATGTGCTGTCCGCATCCACATTTGCGAATCCGCACTTCCGCATCCGTGTTACCGTTTCCGCAAAAAAATAGAACATGTCCTATTCTTGTCCGCAATTGCGGACAAGAACAGGCATATTCTATTAGTGCCGGCAATGTGCGGTCCGCAAAATACGGAATGCACATTGCCGCTTTCCGTGTTTTGCGGATCCGTGGCTCCGTGTATCCGCAAAACACATTGCGGACGTGTGAATGGAGCCTAAGGCGTATTGGTACACCTTAGACTCATTCCAGGGACTAATATGGCCTGAACAGGCGTCAATGACGCTTGTACAGGCGTTATTGCTACCTCTGGTGTTGGGTATGTTGAAAGATGGACACTGATGTTGCCCAACAGACCACGTTGACTCCTTATGTGGACTATTGGGTTATGCCCTGCATGGAGGGCTATTTTTGTCATTCAAACAAGACGTAATCAACAAAGTTTAGGATTCGCTCCAAGACTTGGTGCAAACTGTTTTTATCAGTGATAGGTAGGGTTAATCTGATCAAGATGGTTATGATGCCCCAATTGTTGTATATACTACACAATGCCCCAACATGGATACCACTTGATCGATTTCGGAAAATCAATTCTATATTTAGGGACCGGATATGGAAAAAAGGCCAATCTAGAATTAAATTGGAGACCTTGCAGTACTCAAAAGAGGCAGGGGGTCTGGCGGTGCCTAATCCATGGTTATATTACTTGGCGGCACAAAGTCAGCACTTTAGGGGATGGATAAATAGTGACATGACGGGGCAAATATTGAAGCATGCATTGGGGGGTAAGGAGCTGTTGTGGATATTGGAAGGGGCAGGAATACCCTTTGTAGATACCCGGTCACATTTGGTGAATTTGATGAGGAAGGTTTGGGGAAAGGTTAAACAGTTGAGGGGTGCAGTTGGTACTACAGTACTTACACCTTTATGGAATAATCGCAATGTACCTGAATTCTTACATCTCAGAGGATTTACCAAACATTGGCGGGATAGGGGTGTGACCAAATTTGGGGATATAATGGAGAAGGAGGGATTAAAAACATTTGATAAATTACAGGAGGAGTACGGTATACCCAAGCATTGCTTTTACCAGTTTTTACAGATAAGGCACGCATTTACTGAGATGTGTAGGAATGACAATACCAGGATACATAAAGACGCAGCTTTAGGTTTAATAGTGGAGAAAGGGGATAAAAAAGGGATTATTTCATTGATATACCAAATGTTACTGAATAAATATCTGGAAGCGTTTCCTCTTTCTAGAATGAAGGGGTGGGAAAAAGATATAGGGGAAATATCTCAGGAGCAGTGGGAGGATATATTGGAAGCCATACCGACAATATCATTGAGTGAAGGTGGGAAGTTGTCTCAACTTTTCATTATTCACAGAGTCTATAAAACACCAGTCTTTTTACACCGCATTGGCATCAGAGCAGATGCAAAGTGTCCACGATGTCAGGCAGAATAGGCGGATCTACTGCATATGCTGTGGCAATGTTCACGACTGGATGGCTTCTGGTCGGACGTGTTGGCAATGATTCAAGATATCTTCTCACTGCGGATACCTAGGGAACCAAAAGTGTGTGTCTTGGGGTATGTGGCAGATATTGGGAAAGAGGGGACCGACAGAATTGTAGCGAGTAGACTATTGTATGTGGCAAGAAAGTTGATTGCCCTACACTGGATTCAGTCAAGCCCTCCAGTTATTGAGGAATTTAGAAGGAAAGTAAACACGATGTTAGCATATGAGAAAATGGTGTTTAAGAAGAGAGGATGTCCGCAAAAATTTGAGAAATTGTGGGGGCGTTGGAGGTATAGAGCTGATTAAAAAAGGTGAAGTCCATTAAGTGCTGAAGTGGGAGTTGGGAGGGGTGGGTGGGGTGGGAAGGGTATGTTGCGGTTACACTGTCATTGTATGGTTGCCTGCTGTATCATAATCATCAGTGGTGTTAATTTATATGTCACAATATGGGACATGATATGCGTATATTTGTAACAATGCCACATTGTTGTATTTTAGTACAATAAAAATGATCTGATTAAAAAAATAAAAAAAAAACAAGACGTAATCAGCGACAGGCTCCAAAGCAGAGTAAGCACTGTATGAGCAGTATCAGTGTATAGATGAGATTAGGTGAAACTATTACACTTACCAGGACTTCGTAATCTGGGATAGTGTGAGTGCCGAGACCATTTCTATCGAAAGTAACCCTGTAAGTTGAGTTCTGGGTATCTACAGCGTCTATCTGGCCAGTGAACAAGCCGTCATGCATACCACGCAACCGGGCTGTGGAGAGACAGAAGAATGAGACTGACTAGTGCATTACAAAGTCTTCCCTTCTATACTTACTCCTGGAAAACTACATTACCAGCCGCTTAAAAGGAGGTGACATATTATAGGCATTTTATTGCATTAAAAACCATCTCGGGAAAAGATCTCTATGGGCACAGTGACTGATCACCCCATACAGCAGCCATATCAGATGATTTCTATGTCTGCAGCTCAGCAAGAGAGGAATCTGTATGGAGTCAATGTGTGTAAGGCGATGCATGAGCTGCCCATACAGAGCCAATTCCTGTTTCTAGGAAGCTGGACAAAGGTAGTACCCATTAAAGGGGTTTTCAAAGCCTAACATATTGATGACCACTCCATGAGATAAGTCCTAATTATCAGATTGGTGGGGGCTGGACACCCAGCACACCCACCAATTAAATTTTACCTGCTGGTGCGGTTCAAGAAAGTAATTAATATAGACGGAACTCCCCAGATACAAGGGAATAGGAGTCTAGGTGCAGTACCAGCGAACGGCCACTACACGGTGCACTGAGGTGATCTGACTCCATACACTGTTTACGTCCTGGAACCATAAGTACAGGTAACAGCTGATCGGCGGGGCGCCGGGTGCCAGTTCCCCACTGATGTCTGATAATGATCAATATTTTAGTCCCACAAAACTATTTTAAAGAATATCCCTACCTGTAACCTTTGTTCCTATTACCAAGGAAAGTGGGATTTCATCTGGAAGGTCTTTGAACTGTGAAACGTCTGCAACCTTCCTCTGCTGGAGAAGCCGGATCTTCTGTCGCTTCTGCTCTAGTGCCGACCTCTCCTCTTCAAAGAACGCAGCAGAGCATCTACAAATAGTATAGAATATTAAACTTTATTACAGCTGTATCCACAAAAAGCAGGATTTCTTAGGACAACTCCTAGAGTACTGCCCCAATAGACAAGAATAGACAACTGCTCCTACAAGAATACAACTACTATAATACTGCTCCTATGTACAAGAATATAACTACTATAAAACTGCCTCCTATGTACAAGAATACAACTACTATAATACTGCTCCTATGTACAAGAATATAACTACTATAAAACTGCCTCCTATGTACAAGAATATAACTGCTATAATACTGCCTCCTATGTACAAGAATATAACTGCTATAATACTGCCTCCTATGTACAAGAATATAACTACTATAATACTGCCTCCTATGTACAAGAATATAACTACTATAATACTGCTCCCTATGTACAAGAATATAACTACTATAATACTGCTCCTATGTACAAGAATATAACTACTATAATACTGCTCCTACGTACAAGAATATAACTACTATAATACTGCTCCTATGTACAAGATTATAACTACTATAATACTGCTCCTATGTACAAGAATATAACTACTATAATACTGCTCCTATGTACAAGAATATAACTACTATAATACTGCCTCCTATGTACAAGAATATAACTACTATAATACTGCTCCCTATGTACAAGAATATAACTACTATAATACTGCTCCTATGTACAAGAATATAACTACTATAATACTGCCTCCTACGTACAAGAATATAACTACTATAATACTGCTCCTACGTACAAGAATATAACTACTATAATACTGCTCCTACGTACAAGAATATAACTACTATAATACTGCCTCCTATGTACAAGAATATAACTACTATAATACTGCCTCCTATGTACAAGAATATAACTACTATAATACTGCTCCTATGTACAGGAATATAACTACTATAATACTGCCTCCTATATACAAGAATATAACTACTATAATACTGCCTCCCATGTACAAGAATATAACTACTATAATACTGCCTCCCATGTACAAGAATATAACTACTATAATACTGCCCCCTATGTACAAGAATATAACTACTATAATACTGCTCCTATGTACAAGAATATAACTACTATAATATTGCCTCCTATGTACAAGAATATAACTACTATAATACTGCTCCTATGTACAAGAATATAACTACTATAATACTGCTCCCATGTACAAGAATATAACTACTATAATATTGCCTCCTATCTACAAGAATATAACTACTATAATACTATATAAAATCTGTTTCTCTTCCGTTCAGTAGGGGACACAGGCATTGACCATGGTTATAGCTACTGCCACTAGGAAGCGACTAAGCAAAAGAAAGTGTTAGCTCCTCCGCTCAGCTATATCCCTCCTGCAGACACTAATCAGTTTGTACAATAGCAGTAGGAGCAGTCAGGAGAAGGCAACAGCAAAAAGTAAAAAGGAAGAAAACCAGAGAAGGGGTCATCCTGAAGAACCAGAAGGATCCATCTAGGAGAACCAGTAATGTACATACAGGGTGGGAGCTGTGTCCCCCAATGAACGGAAGAGAAACAGATCTTACGACAAGTACAAAAATCTAGTTTTCTCCTCCGTATCATTAGGGGACACAGTGTTGACCTGTTCCAGAGCAGTCCCCGGGGTGGGTCATAACTAAAGAAGCCATCCTGCCAATCCGAGGACCGCTTTCTGCAAAACTACGCCCCAGAGAAGTGTCAGAAGATGCAAAGTGTGCACTCTGTAAAACTTGGAAAAGTGTGCCCAGACGACCAGGCAGCCGCCCTGCACCCCTGAAGGGCCGAAACCCCATGATGTACTGCCCAACCATTGCCCGAGTAAAATGAGCTGTAACCCGGAAGGGTGGAGCCCGGTCACTGATGCGGTACGCTTCCACCATGGCCAAACAAATCCATTGGGAAATGGAAACTTTGGAGACAGCCAGCCCTCGTCTCGGTCCCTCCAGAATGATGAATCCGTCCGTCGGAAAGAGGACGTCTGAAACAGAAAGATGCGAATCCAAACCAGATGCCCGCTGATGATGAAGGGCGACCGACAGGCAAGAGCCGCTAGAGCCGACACCCTACGGATGGCAACTACTCGCCCTGTGAAAGAGGAGATGTATAAAAGGCTGATGCGGCTCAGAAGGGAACCAGCCTCTAGGGGTGACAACAAGGACAGTACGACCGCTCTACCCGGGGAGGGGAGCCATGTAGACATCCCACATATGCAAACTGAATAAGTGCATACCTAAAACTACATGGAGGCAACACTGATGCTGTCACCGTAGTAGAAGGTAGAGGCAATGCACTACCTGTAGAGGCCTGAAGCCCGCGCCCTAGAAATCGGCAGATTATACCATGCACCGAAAGCCGTACTAATTCCCACGAGAAGTGAGCAAACCCATACATATAAGGCCTGGAGGATCTATGGGTGATGGCAGAACATGAGCACAGTGCCACCTGTGATGAGGAAATGTAGGCACAATCACAGCTACAACTAGTGAGAAGGTTCCACCCCTAGAAGGGGGACAATGAACCAGAAATACTCCCCCTGGGACAGAGTCACACAGTAGGGACACAGAACAAGAGTAGCCATAGATATGGCCAGCGCAAGGCTGCCTCATAGGGGGGAGGCCATAGCCGAACCATGGTTTCCAGGACCAGAGGGGAGGCTCCCCCTGAGAAAGAGGCCAAACAGCAGTAAACACCCAGAATATGGTGCTAGCGCCATCCTCCACTTGAGGCGAAAAGGAAACTGACAGAGAATGGATGTCGATTGTGTTGAGTCCACAGCCTGTCAGCTACCGTCCCACCTAAGAAAGACTGAAAATGCGTAGAGCATCACTCCGCTGACTGAAAAGGGAAACCCGACACAATCCACGGGTAGTGTAAGCACAATGTCACGGATGGTGTAACAGAAAACAAAGTTACAAATAAGGATCCGACTGGCTTGATCCGAAACTAAGGAACAAAAGGGTGACCCGTATTTATGCCCTGAAACTCTCCCTGTCTTCTCAGCCCATGCAAAGATCTCTATAATAGAAAATTGCATGCCCTCGTGCCTCGACTGTATGACACTTGAACACCCTATAATAGTGAGGGGACACGACCACCGGCTCCCTACACTTAATACGGAGGGAGTCAGGGTCACCTAGGATCAAGCAAACAGGAAAACACAAATCAATGAACAGACTTATCTGTAGAAGGATCAGTTGTAGCATCCAGCATGTACACACTCCAGGAAGTTGTATAAACCGCAAAGTGATGCAGTATGGGAAGGGATTTAAAGGGATGCAATCAGTGCAACTACATGACAGCTGAGAGAGGCTAACGAGATGACAAAACAAAAGCAAAACAAAAGAACCTCAAGCAGGAGGTTCTGAAGAACGTCTGTCAGAGCTTCTCAGATGTCTGGTGGTGACAGTACCCCTCCTTCTACGAGTGGACTCCGGACACTCAGAGCCCACCTTCTCAGGATGGGACCTATGGAAAGCCCTGATGAGACGAGTGGTCTTAATGTCTGTCACTGGGACCCACATCCTCTCCTCAGGATCATAACCCTCCCAATGAACGAGGTACTGGAGAGAACCGCGGACAACACGAGAATCCACAATCCTAGAGACCTGAAATTCAAGATTACCATCAACCACAATCGGAAGAGGAAAAGACGAGGGTACAATGGGTTGGACATAAGGTTTTAATAAGGACTTATGAAAAACATTATGGATCTTCCAAGTCTGAGGAAGATCAAGACGGTAGGCAACAGGATTGATGACGGACAAGATTTTGTAAGGCCCAATAAATTTAGGACCCAACTTCCAGGAGGGAACCTTCAATTTGATATTCTTAGTAGACAACCACACCAGATCACCAACATTCAGGTCCGGACCAGGCACACGTCTCTTATCCGCCACACGCTTATATCTCTCACTCATGCTCTTTAGATTATCCTGAATCTTTTGCCAAATAGATGACAAAGACGAGGAGAATCTGTCCTCATCAGGTAAACCAGAAGACCCCTCTCCAGAGAATTTCCCAAACTGCGGATGAAACCCAAATGCACCAAAAAATGGTGACTTATCAGAGGACTCCTGACGACTGTTATTTAAAGCAAACTCAGCAAGGGACAAAAAAAGAACACCAATCCTCTTGATTCTCCACCACAAAACAGCGCAGATATGTCTCCAGATTCTGATTGACGCGCTCCATCTGGCCATTCGACTGCGGGTGGAAAGCAGAAGAGAATGACAACCGAACCCCCAAGCGAGAACAGAAAGCCTTCCAGAATCTGGAAACAAACTGCGTGCCCCTATCAGAGACTATGTCTGAAGGAATACCATGCAATTTGACAATGTGATCAATAAATGCCTGGGCAAACCAGGAAAAGGGATGAAATGCACCATTTTGCCAAAACGGTCCACTACTACCAGAATCACAGTCTTCCCGAGGAACGAGGCAGGTCCGTAATGAAGTCCATGGACAGATGTGTCCAAGGACGGGAAGGAATGGGTAACGGAAGGAGAGGACATGATGGCCGTGAATGAGGGACTTTGGCACGAGCGCAAGTCTCGCAGGCTGCCACAAAACCCTCAACCGACTTATGAAGCGCAGGCCACCAGAATCTCCGAGCGATGAGATCCACTGTGGCTCTTGCCCCCGGGTGCCCAGCAAGGACAGTATTGTGGTGCTCCTTAAAAAACTTGTGTCTTAAAGCGAGAGGCACAAACAACCTCCCAGGAGGACAAAGATCAGGAGTCTCTGCCTGGGCTGCCTGAACCTCTGCCTCCAATTCAGGATAAAGAGCAGAGACCACCACACCTTCAGCCAAAATGGGACCCGGGTCTTCAAAATCCCCACCTCCCGGAAAACAACGTGACAGGGCATCCGCCTTCACATTCTTAACCCCAGGGCGGAACGCGACAACAAAATTAAACCTTGAAAAGAACAAAGACCATCGGGCCTGTCTCGGGTTCAGACGCTTGGCTGACTTCAAGTAGGCCAGATTCTTATGGTCGGTAAACAGGGTTATAGGGTTTCTGGCTCCCTCTAGCCAATGGCGCCATTCCTCAAAAGCCAACTTGATGGCCAACAATTCCCTATCTCCCACATCGTAATTTCTCTCTGCGGAGGAGAGTTTCTTCGAGAAAAAGGCACACGGTCGCCATTTGGCAGGAGAGGAACCCTGAGACAAGACCGCCCCCACACCCACCTCAGAAGCATCAACCTCAACTATGAAGGGTAAAGATACATCAGGTTGTACCAAGATGGGAGCGGAAGCAAAACTCTCCTTGATATTAGAAAAGGCCTTACGCGCCTCTACCGACCAGGAGGAAAAATCCACCCCCTTTCTAGTCATATCAGTGAGTGGTTTAACAATAGAGGAATAATTCAAAATAAACTTCCTGTAATAATTGGCAAAACCCCAAAAACGCATCAGCGCCTTCTGATTCTCAGGAAGCTCCCACTCAGGCACAGCGCGGACCTTCTCAGGGTCCATGCAAAAACCAGAAGCGGAGAGAAGAAACCCCAGAAGTTGAATTTATGGAACCGCAAACACACATTTTTCCAGTTTAGCGTACAATTTATTTTCCCGCAGGATGAGCAAGACCTGACGTAAGTGTTCCTTACGAGTTTTGAAATCAGGAGAAAAAAATCTAAATGTCATCTAGATACACTAATACAAATTTACCCATTAAATGATAAAAAATGCTGTTCACAAAATGCTGAAAGACGGCTGGAGCATTCATCAAACCAAAAGGCATAACCAAATTCTCAAAATGGCCCTCAGGGGTATTGAAGGCCGTCTTCCATTCGTCTCCTTCTCTGACCCTGACCAGGTTGTATGCCCCTCTTAGATCCAACTTGGAAAAAACTTTAGCCCCAACAATCTGGTTAAACAGGTCCGGGATCAGAGGAAGCGGATAAGGGTCACGAATAGTGATACTGTTCAGCTCCCTGAAATCCAGACAAGGTCTTAAAGAACCATCTTTTTTCTTAAAGAAAAAAACCAGCGGCAACAGGTGACTTCGAGGGTCGTATGTGTCCCTTTCTCAGACTCTCAGAGATATAAGCACGCATAGCGACCCTTTCAGGTTGGGAGAGATTGTATAAATGAGATTTAGGCAGCTTGGTGCCTGGGATGAGATTAATAGGGCAATCGTACTCCCTGTGAGGGGGCAAGTCCTGAACTCCACTCTCAGAGAAGACATCCGAAAATTCAGAGAGAAAAGATGGTACAGTCTTAGTAGAAACCTCAGAAACAGATGTCGTGAGGCAATTCTCTCTGCAAAAGTCACTCCAACCATTTATTTGCCTCGCTTGCCAATCAATGGTGGGGTTATGTTTAGTGAGCCAGGGTAGCCCCAACACTAGAGGAGTAGGCAACCCGCTTACGACAAAACATGACATCCTCAACATGAGCATCACTCATAATCAAACGGATATTGTGAACTATGCCCTTTAACGATTTCTGAAAGTGGAACGGAATCAATAGCAAAAACAGGTATGTCCTTTCCCAAAGTGCATACCTGGAAACCATGAGTTATCGCAAACTGATTATCAATAAGATTGACAGCTGCTCCACTGTCTACAAAAATCTCACAAAAAATGTTCTTGCTCTCTAGCGCCACCCTGGCAGATAGGACAAAACGGGAACTACAAGCAAACGGAAAACCTTCAATTTCCGCATCAACCTTGCCAATAGTAACAGATAGAAAAAAATACTCTAAAAACGTTCCATTTGTTTCTTTATTACTCTCAAAAAACTGCCTGAATCTCCTAGAGGGACAAACATTTGCCAAATGATTTATACCTCCACAACAGAAACAAACCTTCCTATGAGAGCTGAATCCTCTATTGTCAGAGGCAAGCAAACCCAGCTGCATGGGCTCCTGCTCAGAGGGGATTGAGAGAGACTGAGACCCCTGCGCACTGAATGAGACCACCGCACTGTCCTGGGACTGAGTATGACAGGAAGGAGTGATCTCTCCTCTCTCTCTAAGACGCCTGTCATCACGAACGGCCCGAGACATGGCAGTGTCCAAGGAGGTAGGTCTCATGAAAGGCAAATGCATCTTTCAATCCCTCTGAAAGACCATGGCAAAATTGACTTCGGAGTTCAGCATCATTCCAACCAGTATCAGCTGCCCATCGCTGAAATTCTGAACAGTATATCTCTGCGGACTGTTTACCCTGGTATAAAAGACGTAGTCTAGACTCGGCCAGAGCAATATGATCCAGATCATCATATTTCTGACCCAGGGCTAAAAAAAAAAATTCATCCACTGATCGGAGGGGCCGTGCCCCCTCCGGCAGCGAAAAGGCCCAGGACTGAGCGTTATCCCTGAGGAGCGAGATGATGATCCCCACCCTCCGTTCCTCATCACCAGAGGAATGCGGAAGTAGGCGAAAATGGAGTTTGCAAGCCTCTCTAAAATGAACAAAATTCTCACTACCCCCGGAGAACGTATCCGGGAGCGAGATCTTAGGCTCAGAACAAACTCCATGAATGCAAGCTGAACCGGTCACCTGAAACTGATATACAGTTTTACGGAGATCTGCTACCTCCAATGAAAGACCCTGCATGTGTTCAGTCAAAAGTGAAACCGGATCCATGCTAGAGACGGTTTTGGCGGTTTATAATGTCACGGATGGTGTAACAGAAAACAAGAAGTTACAAATAAGGATCCGACTGGCTTGATCCGAAACTAAGGAACAAAAGGGTGACCCCTATTTAAGCCCTGAAACTCTCCCTGTCTTCTCAGCCCATGCAAAGATCTCTATGATAGAAAATTGCATGCCCTCGTGCCTCGACTGTATGACACTTGAACACCCTATAATAGTGAGGGGACACGACCACCGGCTCCCTACACTTAATACGGAGGGAGTCAGGGTCACCTAGGATCAAGCAAACAGGAAAACACAAATCAATGAACAGACTTATCTGTGGAAGGATCAGTTGTAGCATCCAGCATATACACACTCCAGGAAGTTGTATAAACCGCAAAGTGATGCAGTATGGAAAGGGATTTAAAGGGATGCAATCAGTGCAACTACATGACAGCTGAGAGAGGCTAACGAGATGACAAAACGAAAGCAAAACAAAAGAACGTCTGTCAGAGTTTCTCAGATGTCGGGTAGTGCAAGCACTACTGGTACTACGGGTAGTGCAAGCACTACTGGTACTACGGGTAGTGCAAGCACTACTGGTTGCGCAAGCACTACTGGTTGCGCAACTACTCCACCAATAGAAGGAGGGTAATGCTACCGGATCTACAGTATGCAATTGTGGTGCCACTAATCCACCTATAAAAGGGGGAAAACCAAAAGGACAGATGACAACCAGTATAAGTGCAATTACTCCGCCTGCGGAGGGGGTAATGCAACAGGACGTATGGTATCCAGCGGAAGTGCAGTTACCTGCCCAATAAAGGAGGGTAATGCAATCGTCTGTATAGGAACCAGTAGTAGAGCAACTACTCTATACAAAGAGGGTAATACCACAAAATGTACAGTATACGAAGTATACGAGTAAGTGCAAATACTCCTATTACGGAAGGAGAGGAATGCTAGCGGAAGGAGGGTAGTGCTACAGGACTTCTGGTATCCCATGGTGGTGTAAATAGTCCGCCTATGGAAGGATAACAATGCTACCTGATGTACAGGAGCCCACCGAAGGTGCCAATACTCTGCCTAAGAAATGTGCAAGCACTCCGTTCCTTTAAAAAAAAGGAGTGTAATGCTACCGGTCGAACGGCACCCACTGGAATTGAAATTACTCTGTCCAGAGTTAGTGGCGCTACTCCGCCTATGGAAAGAATATAATGGAATGGACTGTACGGTACCCCATGGAAGTGCTATTACCCTGTCTATGGAAGAAGGGTAATGGTACAGGCTATACAGTACCCAATGGAAGTGCGAGTACTCTGTCTAAGAAGGAAGTTTAACGCTACCGACTGTACGGTATCCAGTGCAAACGCAAATTACTCCGCCTATGAAAGGAGTGTAATGCTACAGGAAGTACAGCATCCAATGTAAGTGCAATTACTCCACCTATGGAAGGAGGGTGATGCCATAAGCTGCACGGTATCCAGTGCAACAGCAATTAATCCGCCTTATGGAAGGAGGTAATGCTACAGGTAGTACTAAGTGCAATTACTCCCCCTATGGAAGGAGAGTAATGCTATAAGCTGAACAGTACCCAGTGCAAGTGCAGTTACTCCGCCTTTTATGGAAGGAGGATAATGCTACAGGCTGCACGGTAACCATTGGAAGTGCAATTACGCCGCATTTTTTATGGAAGTAGGGTAATTCTACAGGCTGTCCGGTATCCAGTGCAAGTGCAGTTACCCTGCCTTTTGTGGAAGGAGGGTAATGCTACAGGCTGCACGGCATCCAGAGCACGTGCAATTACTCGGCCTATGGAAGGAGGCTATGCTTGTGCAACTACTCCACCAATAGACTTTTTTTTTTATATACAGCTCAATTCTAACCAGACAGACCTAAGGGAACTGCACCCACATCCATCTGTACTAATAATCAGCACCGCAAACCTCAGCAGAGCCCAGAAGCACCTTCTTCAGCACAGTAGCACTGAGGCAAGGAAGGGGTTAAGCAGAAGGCAGGGGCGGAGCTTATTGGCAGCTGGTGGGACTAGAGCAATTACTACACCAGGTTGGACTCTCATCAACAACACATACCGCTTGGCTTCCAAATGCACATGCAGGTTAATCACCAGATTACTAGGGCATTTTTCTTAGGCCTCATGGACACGGCCGTTGCTTTGGTTCGCATCTGAGCCGCAGTTTTTGCAGCTTGGATGCGGACTCATTCACTTCAATGGAGCCGCAAAAGATACGGACTCTGTTACGTGGTCCGCAAAAAAAAATAAAAAAATAACCTGTCCTATTCTGGTCTGCGTTTTGCGGACAAGAATAGGCAGATATATTAATAGCTGTCCGTGTTTTGCGGATCCGCAATTTGCGGACCGCGAAACACACAACGGTCGTGTGCATGAAGCCTTACGCTGGGTTCAGACCTGAGCGTTCGGGATGGAGCGCTCTGTATGCGCGATTGTACGGGCGTTTGCAATCGCGCATACAGAGACAAGCGAACGCCCATTGTCGCGCGTTCCCGCTAAAGTCTATGTACGGGAACGCGCGACAAGACGCCCCAAAGAAGCTCCTGTACTTCTTGGGGCGTCGGGCGTTTTACAGCGCGATCGTACGCGCTGTAAAATGCTCAGATGAGAACCATTCCCATAGGGAATCATTGGTTCTTGCCTGTTGAGCGTTTTACAGCGCGTAGGAACGCGCTGTAAAACGCTCAGGTCTGAACCCAGCCTAAGGAAACAACCTAATAACACACTGAGCTATTAGAAAAATTCTGAGAATAAACAGAAGTCTCTCTAATACTGCTCCTATGCATAATGCTCCTATGTACAAGAATATAACTACTATAATACTGCCTCCTATGTACAAGAATATAACTACTATAATACTGCACCTATGTACAAGAATATAACTGCTATAATACTGCCTCCTATGTACAAGAATATAACTACTATAATACTGCCCCTATGTACAAGAATATAACTACTATAATACTGCTCCTATGTACAAGAATATAACTACTATAATACTGCTCCTATGTACAAGAATATAACTACTATAATACTGCCTCCTATGTACAAGAATATAACTACTATAATACTGCCTCCTATGCACAAGAATATAACTACTATAATACTGCCTCCTATGCACAAGAATATAACTACTATAATACTGCCTCCTATGTACAAGAATATAACTACTATAATACTGCCTCCTATGTACAAGAATATAACTACTATAATACTGCCTCCTATGTACAAGAATATAACTACTATAATACTGCTCCTATGTATAAGAATATAACTACTATAATACTGTTCCTATGTACAATACTATAACTACTATAATACTGCTCCTATGTACAGGAATATAACTACTATAATACTGCTCCTATATACAAGAATATAACTACTATAATACTGCTCCTAAGTACAAGAATATAACTACTATAATACTGCTTCCTATGTACAAGAATATAACTACTATAATACTGCTCCTATGTATAAGAATATAACTACTATAATACTGTTCCTATGTACAAGAATATAACTACTATGGGGGGCGGAGTTTGGCCGCTGAGCTGCATGGCTGCCGGTGACTGAGCTCCTCATCCTAGCCGGCACAAACCCCCTTTTATAGCACCTTTTAGAAGCTTGAAATGGGCAAAGTGGAGAGAGATCGCCCCAGGGAACCTGCTGACCCACCTGTGAGCCGCTCCAAACAGCCTGACATGGAGAAATTCCTGAGGAAAGCTGCCAAGGGCACCGCTGCTGGGACACCTAAGATGGCGCCGGCTCCTTCTATTCATTCCGATCCGGATGAATTTTCGGAAGCGGGAAGTATTTCGGATGCATCCGAATATAAAAATCGCAAGCGGGGAACGAATCTTTCAAAAGCGATCCTTCGCGAAATTTTGGACTCTGCGCTAGCTCCCCTGAAGCAGGACTTGACTGAAATAAAGACCGATCTCCGATCCATCGGCCAGAGAGTCGCTGCACTGGAAAACTCGCAAGACGCGATTATTCGCTTCGGTGAGGAAACTTGCTCCACCCTTGGTTCGCATAAAGATCTTCTTAACGATGCCCTCCTGCGAATTGAAGATCAGGAAAATCGCAGCCGGAGACGTAATATTCGCATCCGCGGCCTCCCTGAAATATTCGCATCGGAAGTTCTTGAAAAAATCGCGAAAGAAATATTCGCGAATCTTTTAACTCCAGAAAGAGCAGCAAATATTGTCATTGAACGCATACATCGCGCTCTTCGCCCCAAGCCAAAGGCTTCAGACCCTCCGAGAGATGTTGTCTGCGGTATCCTCAGTTTTGTGGACACTGCGGCTCTATTGAAAGCCAGTAGAGAGGCGGACCGCCTGGAATATGAAGGCTCGCAGCTGCAGTTCTTTCAGGACTTGGCACCTTCCACGTTGGCAAAGAGACGTATTTTGCGTCCGCTTCTTGAAGTTCTTAAATCTTCCGGGACCCAGTTCCGCTGGCTGTACCCCTTTGGCTTGGCCGTCGTCAAAAACGGACGGCAGATCACCATACGCACGCCTCAGGACCTATCCGGGGCCTGGGTCCCACTGGGTATTGCTCCAATTGAAATTCCGTCCTGGATGCCGGCAGACCAGGGAGATCCTATACCCTCGCCTCCGACTGCAGACACCTGGTCCCTTGTGCCTGCCGGGAAGAAATCCCGACCCAGTCAGAGTTCCCAGGCCTCCGCTGCTGCGGGTCGCTCTCCTCATCGCTGATTCCTCTCTGCTACGTTGGCCACCATTTTCGCCGTTCACAGTTCAGGTGTTCTCCTGAAGTGGACCTCCGGAAGTTACGGTTGTCTCCTGTTATATTGTTCAGGACATGCATAGGAGCCGTCTAGCCTTTTGACATGGCCTTTCTAGGTGTATCCAGGCCTCTGTTCACCTCCCTGAGGACTTCACCCTCCTGAATGTTATCTACCTCTTCCCTCCCACCCCCTCTGCACAGGGGATTTGTTTGCCGTTGTTTCCCTCATTGACTTCCTTGTTACCTGATGGCCTTTTCATGGCCTCTCCCAGCTCTACGAGACCCCCCGCCTGATGGATCCCGGCACCAGGCCGTGATGAGAAAGGATCCTCTGATTCCCAGGCGCTCCGTGGAGCTCTTAGTTCTGCATTCTGTGATTATGATTTACTGTTTGCATTATTGTCTCCCTTCTTTTGCCCTCATGTGTTTCCCCTTTTGTGTCCTCTTATCCCATCCTAATGTTCTTACTTGGTTCGCTCAGATTATGATTGCTTTGTGCTTTCCTGCTGACTTAACATGGCTTCTCTTATAGTTTCTTCCCTTAATGTCCGGGGCCTGAACGAGCCGTGCAAAAGATCCCAAGTGATTTCCTTACTACTAAAAGACAAAGTTTCGATAGCCTTTTTTCAAGAAACACATTTCCGGGCAGGTAAGATTCCCAATCTTCCTTCCAAAAAGTTCACTCAGTGGTTCCACAGCGCACAGGCCTCCGCTAGCCGGGGTGTCAGTATTGCCATTCACAAGCAGGTACCCTTTGCGGTTACAGCCTCCTCCTCGGATCCTGATGGCCGGTGCTTATTTGTGAAGGGCTCTATAGCGGGCACACCGGTTACACTGGCCAATATTTACGCGCCAAATAGGGGACAGGTTGCATGGCTGGTTCAGACCCTCGCTGCGCTGGCTGCATTCAAACAGGGTATGGTAATTCTGGGGGGAGATTTTAATGTGACCCTAGACCCACTTCTGGATTCCTCCTCGGGGAAATCGGCTATCACTCACGTACGTCTTAGACGCCTGAAGGTGGCTCTGCGTAAACTAGGTGTTATTGATACCTGGCGTACCCTGAACCCCACGGGTCGTGACTACTCGTTCTACTCCCATGCCAAGTCCTCACACCACAGATTAGACTATGTCTTTCTCTCCTCTGAGCATGTCAAACAAATTGTAAACACCCGAATAGGCAACATCACGGTGTCGGACCACGCCCCTGTCTTTCTGACAGTTTCGCTGTCCACCCTCCCTACACGGGAATGGAACTGGCGTCTCAATGAGACCATCATCCAGGACCAGGCGTCATCTGAGAAAATAGCCACCTCCCTCCAGGAGTTCTTCAGTACTAACACCGCAGGTCCCTCCCCTCCCTCCCCCGCTGTAATCTGGGAAACCCACAAGGCCGTGATCCGTGGAGAGCTTATCGCTCTCGGCTCCCATCTTAAAAAACAAAGAGCCCAGGCCATGTCCACCCTCCTATCCCGTATCGCCACCCTCGAGCTTAGCCATAAGCAATCCCAAGCGTTAAGCCTTGCGGAGGAGCTTTCTGTCGCGCGATCTCAATTAAAAGATATGTTGAACGTTACTTCAGCTAAATTACTCCTTCGTGCGCGCTTCAAATCCTACGCACATGGCGACAGGGGGAACAGACTTATGGCGGCGCTAACTAAACAACAATTTTCTGACTCCTTCATTCCGGCGATCAAAGATGCGGCGGGCAATCACCTTAAGTCTACCCCTGATATAGCCAAAGCATTTTGTGCCTTCTACGAAGACCTTTACAACCTCCCGCCCCCTCCTGGGTCATCTCCCGGCTCCGTCGCGGAGGCCTCGAATAAATTCCTCTCCTCCCTTCAGCTTCCCTCTATATCCCCGGATCAGTCCTCCCAACTATTAGCTCCCATCTCTGGCCCGGAAGTCCTGAAAGTCCTAGCCACTATCCCCTCCGGTCGCAGTCCCGGCCCTGACGGTTTCACCATCTCTTATTATAAAACTTTTAAATCTGTCCTAGCCCCTCAATTTAGCTCCCTAAGTAATTATCTCCTGGGTGGTGGCCACCTCCCTGCCCAGTCACTCACAGCCCACATCACCATTATCCATAAGGAGAATAAAGACCCGTTGCAATGTGGCAGTTACCGCCCTATCTCCCTACTAAACACGGACATTAAATGGTGGGCTAAGATCCTGGCTCAACGGATTCAAAAAGTTCTCCCGGATGTTATTCACAAAGAACAAGTTGGCTTTGTCTCTGGCAGACAGGGTAATGAGAATACTGTTCGCCTCCTTCATCTCATGAACTGGGCACGGTCTACCTCTACCCCGCTAGCTCTGCTGAGCACTGATGCAGAGAAAGCTTTTGACAGAGTGAGCTGGCAGTATATGTCACTGGCTCTGTCGAAATTTGGCTTTCCTGACCAACTCATTTCCGCTATCCTCTCTCTGTACTCTGCCCCCTCTGCCAGGGTCAAAGTCAACGGCACTCTTTCACCCGCTTTTGCCATTACTAATGGCACTAGGCAGGGTTGTCCTCTCTCCCCCTCGCTTTTTGTGATAGTCATGGAAACTCTCCTGTGCAAAATCAGGCAAGATCCCGATATTGAAGGTCTCCAGAGAGCCTCCCACACTCACCTCACGGCGGCTTTTGCAGACGACCTCCTTATTATGACCACGAACCCTGAGACATCCTTCCCCCGGCTACACTCTATATTTGAAGAATTCGGTTGGGTCTCCAATTTCAAGATCAACTATAGCAAATCCCTTGCCCTGAATGTTACATGTAAACCCGCTCTTGTTGCGTCGCTTAAACGCTCCACCCCCTTCACTTGGGCCGCTCGGGACATCACATTTTTGGGGATTCACATCTCTGCGGATCTGAATGACCTTTACAGCCTTAATTACACCCCTATGCTCAACTCAATTAAATCCCATCTACAGTCGGTAAAACTTCCCTTCATCTCCTGGATAGGCAGGAAGAATTATCTCAAGACCTTCATTGTCCCCAAACTCCTATATCTGCTGCAGACGTTGCCCATATGGATCCCGCGCTCGTACTTTACAGAGTTGCGTAGGAGATTCTCCCTTTTCCTCTGGTCGAACAAACCATCTAGGATAGCTTATTCCACATTGACGAGGGAGAAGAGGTTTGGTGGCTTCGGCCTTCCCGATGTCCACCTGTATTACACTGCCACGCACCTAAATAGGTGCTTCTCTCTTCTTTCCCGTAGCCCCTCAAACCTATGCACAGCTCTAGAGCGAAGCCTAGTTACATATAAAGATTATCTCGTCCTGTGGGGGGTCCGTAGCTGTACGCCCTCACATTCCTTTGCCTCCCCCATTTGGAAGGGCATGCTCGTTGAATGGGCTAAACTCTATAGATCTAAAGATCTGAGATTCCCGAATCCTCGCCTCCCTCTGCACTTATTGCAAAACTTAGTTCATCCCGAGACCACTGCCCCTTCAGGTGTTTGGTATCAGTTGTCTAACCACACACTACAGGAGGTTGTGTCTGCGAGTGGGGACTTGGCATGGGACACGATTCGGGCCTTGCCTGAGGTTCGAAAGCAATCCTTCTTGGCTCTCGCTGCCTTTCGCAAGGATATTGCGATTTTGAAACTCCCTCCCTTCTGCACGGAAGAATCCACCTGGCTGGAAAAGAAACTAGATATGCCGATCCCCCCGAAGAAGCCCCTGTCAACTCTCTACAAGGAGTTACTCTCTTCCACACCCCCAGTACTATCCTTTTAGTGGCCTGGGAGAAGGAGCTCTCGTACCCCCTCTCGGAACCCGAAAAAGCATTTATCCTCTCCAACTCTCACGGATTCAGTCGTTGTATCAAAATACAGGAAAATTCCTTTAAGCTTCTTACGCGTTGGTACAAAACGCCTGAATTCCTCCATAATCTTAATCACGAAATACCCGATCAGTGCTGGAGGTGTGGAACAGAGAAGGGGTCCCTATCTCACATATGGTGGTCCTGCAGTCTAATCCGTCCCTTCTGGACACAGGTTGAGAGCCTAATCGGGCGCATTTGCGGCTCCCCTATAAGTCTAGATGCGCAATTAGTCCTGCTTTGGTGCCCCAATATAACCCTCGCCCCTTCTAAAAACAACCTACCAACGTTACTTCTAACTGCTGCCCGCCTGCTAGTCCCTCTGCTGTGGAAGAACGACTCTGCACCTACGCTGCTGATGTGGCAAGAGAAAGTGGATCAGATATGTCGTTTTGAAGAACTGGCTCACTGGGAATCTCACACTCGCCCTCGTTTTCTGGACATATGGAGTCCCTGGAAAGCCTATCGCCACCCGGCGTCTTGAAAGACCCTGTCATGATCTGACTGACACCGCCATTATTGAACCCATCACCCCCCCCTCCCTCCCTCTCCCTCCCTCCCTTCTTCTTGTTTGGTATTTCTTTATCCCTGTCCGTTGTCCTGTTTGTCTATTTGTGTTCCCCCCCCCCCCCCTTCATTTGTTTGGCTTTTGTTATATTTGATTGCACTATTCTGATGCCATCTGCGTATGGCGTTTGCTGTATTGTGGCACTTTATAACTATTTGCTTTCTCAATAAAAAGAGATTTGGTTAAGAATATAACTACTATAATACTGCTCCTATATACAAGAATACAACTACTATAATACTGCTCCTATATACAAGAATATAACTACTATAATACTGCTCCTATGTACAAGAATATAACTACTATAATACTGCCTCCTATGTACAAGAATATAACTACTATAATACTGCCTCCTATGTACAAGAATATAACTACTATAATACTGCCTCCTATGTACAAGAATATAACTACTATAATACTGCCTCCTATGTACAAGAATATAACTACTATAATACTGCCTCCTATGTACAAGAATATAACCACTATAATACTGCTCCTATGTACAAGACTATATCTACTATAATACTGCCTCCTATGTACAAGAATATAACTACTATAATACTGCTCCTATGTACAAGGATATAACAGCTTTAATGTTGCCCCTAGTGTGAGGCTCTGTATGGCTCCTTGCAGTACATATACTTAGGGCAGCACTGTATTCCACCCTGTGACGGCACAGACATTCGCACTTATCCGCGTGTATCTTGCCTCACGCTCCTTTGCTCACCAAGCAGTTGGTGCTGAGACTTTAGTAAATTACCTTCGAGGTTTTCCCATCAGTCGTCGAATTTTTCCCCATTCTACTCTGGTGAGTTTTCTTGTCTTAAGATTTGGAAAAGATTCTTTTAGGCAAACACAGAAATCATTATCCCCTTCAAAAAGAGGCCTGAAATTGAGAAAGAGGGGAAAAATAGCAAAATGTTAAAAAATAAATAAATAAATAAATAAAAATATACGATTGTGCCCTGAGGTAAAGCAGACATCATGCACGGAAGAACGTAAGATGACTGCGCAGTAACCTCTGTTTAATCTTATGAATTTTCGTGAAAAAAAATAAAAATAAAAATAAAAAAAATCAACAGCAGAGGAATCGTTTTTTGTCACTCACTTGTCAATATTGGAATAAAACCACTCGTATATACACCATTTATGCGCCTTGGGGAGTTTCAGCAGATTCCGGAGCCTGTAGCCTATTTTCTGCGAGGCTTTTTTCACCGGTGTGGTTGTGGCGGCTGCTAACTTCTAAAACAGAAAAAGGGAGCAACTTTTAATGTAAAAAATAAAAAAATCCCACATACAAACGGTAAACTAAGGTCTCTGTCACACGCCTGTGAGGACATCTGTGACGAGACGGGCAGTAGTTCACCAGTGAAGGATCCGTGTTTGGTCCATGTGTCATCCGTATTCCACGGACACTGCTAGGCTGAGAATTTCAAGGGCGTCTCCTAACGATGGTCCGTGATCATTGTTGACAGAACACGGATGGCATCAAGGCCCATAGGCTATGATGTGCGTGAGGGATCCGTGACCACACACAAAAATACACGGTGTCACAGTCTGTGTGAATACACACATTAAAGGGTCCATTCACACGTCCGGATGTGTTTTGCGGACCGCACATCGCTGGCACTCTCATACAAAATGCCTTTTCTTGTCCGCAATTGCAAACAAGAATAGGACATGTTATATTTTTTTGCGGAACAGAAGTGCGGATGCGGACATCGGATTCCGGCCCCATTGAAAATGAACGGGTCCGCACCTGTTCCGCAAAATTGCGGAACTGATGCGGACCCACTTTGCGGACGTGTGAATGGACCTTAAGGTGAATTGTTACATGAGGAGTCATGGAGACCACGGACAGTACACGTCTGAGAGTCACCGATGTGTGAAAGAGATTTAGAGGGGTTTTTCCGGAATTTTTATATTGATGACCTATTCTCAGGATAGGTCATCAATATCCGATTGGTGGGGGTCTGACAATCAGCTGCACTTTGTGAGGGTTTATGCCTCTCCCTAGGCCAAGTGACATCACGTTCATGGGTTAGTCGCAGCTCAGCCCTCATTCAGTTACGATACCAAGCACAGCCACTAGCAAACTGATGTCGCTGTGCTTGGTCAGCTGTCAGGAGCGCCAGTCAGCGCCGCGGTATACTCAAACTGCTGATTGCTAAGGGTCCGACTCGCAAAAAAAGGGGCAAAATGGATGTTTTTTTAATTTTTGGGTCGCTTCTCCTCCCACAAAAAAATAAAAAAAGTGATCAAAAAGCCGTACACGCCCCTGCGAAAAACAAAAACGCAAAGTCAAAAAACCTCCGGGCTAGAAAGGGTTGAAGTCATGACGCCAGTGTGAACAGAGCTTTAAACCGTACCCTTTAACAAACATCCAAGATGATCTGCTGGAGGACCCCTTTGGTACACAGAATATAAGCAGCGTTGGATGCAGGGGATGGGAGATTTAACAGACACGATCGGGTCAGGGCTCTGCAGGTGGCTGCACGTTACCTGTGGTGTCATGGTCGCCTTCTGGTTCCTTTTTGGCGATCGGGTATTGATCTGGTGATCTTCTTCATCACTAATAAGTCTGCTCCTTTTCGAACTCCGGTGGGGCTACGGAAAAGACAGTGCATCCGGTTGGCACTTGTTAGGGGGATACCGTGAGCTAGCATCATGGTCAATGCCTAGGACAGGCCTGGGGGGTTGGGGGGGAATTCCCGCTTTTTATCCTTTTATTGACGCTTTCTATTATAATCAGAACATTTGATTTTTTACAAGCCTTTCTGGGATCGCAGTCCCTTGTTCTTTTTTGGTCGAATACACACATATAAATTATAGGTATAATAAATTTAAGTTATGAAACAAAAATATATCTAAATATAGAACATTGATGTTAAGACGGGTGGAATAAATGTATTGTAAATTGTGTGTATTATTTATATACTCACCCATATTTTTTAGATGTTCTAATTATTTAGTTTCCCCTAGGGTGCCTTTTAATTTTTCCATTGGAGTCATCAGATTTTCTATTTCTTGAATTTGTAGGCGAGTTTCGATAAAAGTTTTCAATTTTTTAAAGAAATCATGTGGTTTTTTTTTTGCCTTTGTTATTTAATGTACCGATTTTCTCCATACACATCATATACTTCATTTGGGATATCACTTCTGAAGTTGTGGGGGTTGTCTGGTGTATCCACGATTTCATAATACATTTTTTAGCTACTTAGTACGGCATGGATTATTTGTGGGATTTGAGATGTTTGATTTTTTTCATCTTGCTCTTTGTAATTAAAAAATATACGATATCGGGTCCAGGGTTGTCACGATACCAAGATTTTGATTTGATTTCGATACCATAAATATGGTAAGTATTGCGATACTCGATACCACGCAGAAAAAAATAAAACCCCAAAAAATATAAAAAAAAATCCACATGCATTCCGCATTTTAGGGAACAGTCCAATACTATTTTTTGGGTGGGCAAGGTGACTAAAAATGGCGAATCTCCCGGTTTAGATTTTTTCACTGCATAGGAAAGATTAAAAATATTTTAATAGTTCACACTTTTTTGGGCGTGGCGATATGTCATTTTAATATTGTTATATATTATATTGTTTTATAGCATTGTAATATTTTTTATTGTTTATACATTTTATATGTAAAATTAGGAAAGGGGGCGATTTAAACTATTAGCATTTTGGTATTTTTTATTCTGGATAGATCAGCATCTGACCGGCGGGGGTCCGACACCCGGGACCCCTGCTGATCAGCTGTTTGAGAAGGCAGCGGCGCTGGCAGTAGCGCCGCGGCCTTCTCGCTGTTTACCGTAGGTCCAGTGACGTCATGACTAGCATCAATGGCCTGGGCGGGGCTCAGCTCTGTTCACTTGAATAGAGCTTATTCCCTCCCAGGCCATTGATACTAGTTGTGACGTCACTGGGCCTGCGGTAAACAGCGAGAAAAATGCAGCACTTCTGCCACCGCGGCTGCCTTCTCAAACAGCTGATCAGCAGGGGTCCTGGGTCTGCCGATCAGATGCTGATGATATATCCAGAAGATATATCATCAGTTAAAAAAAAACTGCAGAACCCCTTTAATAACTTTTAGCCCCCTTAGAGGCTAGAACCCTTGTCCTATTCACCCTAATAGAGCTCTATTAGGGTGAATAGGATCTTACACTCAGCAGCAGGGAGAATACCAGGGCAGCCAGGGCTTCAGTAGCGTCCTGGCTGCCATGGTAACCGATCGGAGCCCCAGGATTACACTGCTGGAGCTCCAATCGGCAGCAGCTAACCCCTCACGTGCCGGGTCTGTGATACCACTGCCGCTGGCACCCACTGCCTACACTTGAATTAATCTGTTAATTACATTTATTGGTTGCGCAGTGACCACAGTCCCTCCTCTCCTCCTCCCTGCTATACCCCTATTGGCAGCAGCGACACAGTGGGGGAGGAGGGAGCGAGCTCCCTTCTCCATTGTGCTGCTGAGGAAAACATGGCACGCGCTGAGAGCGGCGCATGCCATGTTCTCTGACACTAGACTGCGCAGCAGCACAGCCTAGTATCGTTAAATAGTAAGACCCGGTATCGCATCGATCCGGGTCTAAAAGTATCGATTGGGTATCGATACTTCGATACCCGGTGCAACTCTAATTGGGTCTAGTGGTAAAGTTACTTTCCAGTGTGTTTCTAGATATTTTTTATAAAATTTATAAATTGCTGCTTTTAATGGGGTTGTCTTACCTTTGATATCAGTGCCATATGCCACCAATATAAGATGGGTGCGCAGCATGCTGTCCAATCATTTCTATGGGAGGTCCGGAAATAGTCAAGCGAGCGTGCTGGGCTATTTTTTGGAAGTCCCATAGAAACAAACCCTCTGCGGGGGTCTTGTTCTGGAGATAGGTGTAGGTCTATCCTACCAATATGTCAGGGAGTTCCCAACCTGCAGCCCTCCAGGTGTGGCAAAACTACAACTCCCTGCATGCCCAGACAGCCTACAGCTATCAGCAGGGCGTGATGGGAATTGTAGTTTTACAACAGCTGGAGAACCGCAGGTTGCCCATCCCTGACATATGCCATCAATGTCTCAGAAGAAAGATACCCTTTAAGGGGTTTATCCAACCAATGAAAACAAAAAGTCTAACTTTTTCATGATGCCCGTTCTGACAAATTAAATCTAAAATTATTTTTTTCACCCTCATAGGGTGTCCGCACTCACCAGCTCGGTCACTGGGTTGCTTCCACCTTTCCACGTCAGGGTTTTCTGAGGAGAGAACTTTTCATTCCACGTACTTGATAGACTTCCTTCTGTAGAAAAACAAGCCGGGCTGCGGGTTCATTTACAATGAAATTCAAGTCCTAGTAATCCCACGATAACACAGTGACTGCGTGTGGGCAAGTGCCCATGCTTTATACTGAAGCACTGGTCCTAATCGTCATTTTACAATGTAATTTCACATATGACTTTTTAACAAGGGCTTTCAGATGTCTCAGCACATGTTTACTGCGCATGCTCTGCTGGGCTGCATCATCAGACGTGGCGCTTACACCGATGCAGTCCAATAGTCCTGGCTTTTACTCCTCCCTGATAATAACTGGCCCCGGGAATACATAAGGCTGGATTCACAGGACATTATGGGGCCGATCTGAGGAGGACAACTCCGCACCATGAGAGGAAGGGGAGTATCAGGGCATTGGTATTTGCTGCTTGGAGGACATGAGAGGGAAGAGCAGGAGTCTGTAGGGGGGCAACCGATATGCCATGGCTGACAGTAGTAGTCCCACAACTCCGGTTCACGTGATTTTTCAGATTTTACCAGTCACACAACTCGTTGCCGTGTTGCCCCAGCATAAAGGGCTATTCCCACCACAGACACTTGTCTGCCATACATATTTGACAGATTTGGGTGCCACAACTTTATACAGCATGGGGGTCCCCCTGTTTGGAGACAGGTGTGGACCCCAAATCGCAGTGAATATCTTTTTGTTTTTGCAGTTTTCTGATTGCAGCGCATGCGCATCAATGCTGTCAGCAGCATGTCTCCAATGTCAATAGGGATGTGCTGGTGACAGAGGAGGGGGATACGAGCGATCGGATTAACCAGCCCTCATTCATTTCCCCATCATCACCAACAGTAAGAATGAATGTCATAATGGACGGCGATCGGCTTGCAATCCTGTTGATCGACGCTCGTTATGGGCAGAGCACCCGCCTGTGTGAACGGACCCTTAATGAATCTATGGGTGTATGGAGGCTCTCACCTTTCAGACTGACCAGCGCCTTCGCTGAAGAATCTGAGGAGACAAAAAAAACACAATCAGAACATAATACAATACAGGGAAATGCTCAGCGCAGATCATGAGGCATTTGTTGTGCGAATATGATGTCGCGCAACATTTTTTATAATGATAATCTATGGTGTCACGCTACCACTGCGACACGACAGTCGCACAAATGTCCATCCACGTTGGATTTTTGGGCAACTGTCGCGCTGCAGTTGCAGCATCATGACACAGTGTGACACCATAGACCAGGCATGGCCAACCTGCGGCTCTCCAGCTGTTTTAAAACTACAACTCCCACCATGCCCTGCTGTAGGCAGTCTTATCATGCTGGGAGTTGTAGTTTTGCAACAGCTGGAGAGCCTCAGGTTAGACTATCATTTTAAAAAAGATCACACAACATTAATGCGACACACGTCACAATGTAGTTGTAATCTGAATATCAGATTGGTGGAATCAGACTCCTGGCACCCCCGGTCCTCAGCTGTTGAGGGGGGACGATCGCTGCGGCCTCTTCCTCTCTGAGCACATGGCCTTTGTACACCTCGGTTCCATTTGAGTGAACAGGACTGAAGCTGCAATACCAAAAACAGCCACTATACAATGTACGGCGCTGTGCCTGGTCTACTATGCAGAGGTGGCAGAGCTTGGCTGGGCCTGGCTGACTGTGGGGGGGTATCGGGGGGAGTCAGACCCCCACTGATTAGATACTGATGATACAGGCCATCCATATTTCAAAATTATAAATCCACTATGAATCCAATCAAATCCGTGAGCAATACATAATGTAGAGGCAAAAACTATAAAAAAAAAAAAAAAAAAAAAAAAAAAAAAGAAGAAGATCATCAAACATTGAAGTACGTAAAAAAAATTAAAATTAAAAAATGGGCAGTCTACACTCAATTCCAGAAGGTACAGTCAGTCTGTAGCAGTGATGGCTAACCTTGGCACTCCAGCTGTGGTAAAACTACAACTCCCAAGATGACCCCCTTGCTTGGCTGCTCCCAGAACTCTATAGAAATAAATGGAGCATGCTGGGAGTCGTAGTTTCACCACAGCTGGAGTGCCAAGGTTAGCCATCACTGGTCTATAGCATCATTTAACCCCTCAGGCACCAGGGTACGCATACGGAAGATCCAGTATCGCCTCCCTGTGGACAAAACGATTTTTTCTGTGCAGAGGTTTCTGTTAAAGAATCAACAGTTTTAAAACTGATGAATCTCTGTTACGGGCTGAAGAAGAATAATGCTGAATAATCACTGTGGTTCCCCCTCCCTAAATGGAGGTTACTCCGGTGCCTTTTCTTCATGCGCTGAATAGTGCGACCGATGCACCACAGAACGCACGGACAGAAGATAAACTACAAAAGGTAGAGGAACGATTAAAAAAAAATTAAAAATGTAAAGAAATTCATTGGGTCGCTGCAGATCTGAAGGACAGCAATGGCGATCAACACAAGGTTGGCGCCAAGAATCGGGCACAAAGAAGATGATAAATCTCCCCCCAAGATATGTTCTTCTCTATTCACTCCTAAAGATAAATTCTGAATTTTGCTGGCTTCCCGTTTCCTGAGAGCAGTGCATTGTGGGAGGTCAGGTGACCGTTATGTCAGGTCTCCACCTGACGTCTCCCATCGCTCAGATCTTATCCTTTCCGATCCTGCCTGGTGGTCGCTTCTCTTTCCAAGCAGAACAGGCAATCGGGTATTCAGGGGAATAATATCAGGTCCTTGATGAGGCCTCGGGGGGCGGCTTCATCAGCCCCACTGACAATCCGAAGATGCAATGACAACGTGACACTGATCTTCATGTCGCCGTGTAATTCCAGCTTCACTGTGAAATGCGGAGACCTGGCGGTGACTGAGCATGTGCGACCACCAGCACTTAGCACATTAGGTGGACGTACACGTTGCCATTCACTCTGAACACCAGATGGCGCTATACTATGAAAATAAATGACTTAAAAGGGTTATCCAAACCCGTAACGACCCGCACTACTCAATTTATTGAGTACAGTGAACACCATAAAAAAAACAATGCCAGAATCACCACACACAAAAAAAAAAATATGGAAAAAAAAAAAAGAGGGGAAGAAGCGATCAAAATTACCCCAAAATAATGATACCAATTAAAACTACAAGCAAAAACCAAACCCTCACACAGCTGTGTAGAATGAAAAATAAAAAAAGTTATAGATCTTGAGATGTGGTGATGTAAAAACATTTTCCTTTTTAGAAAGGACTTTTATTGTACAACAGTAGCAAAACCTAAAAAAAAAAGCTACGTATTTGGTATCGCTGTAATCGTACCGACCCAGAGAATAAAGTTATGTTATTTATATAAGGGGTTGTCTTACTTCAGCAAATGGTATTTATCATGTAGAGAGAAAAAGTTTCCCGGACATATCCCCTTCTTCACCCAGTCAGGCCCCCCCCCCCCCCCCACTAATATGAGCATCTGAGCATTTCACAGTACGAGGCCCCATTCAAGTCAATGGATCCGCCAAAAATACGGAACACATCCGTACTTCATCCATATTTTGCGGATCCAAACTGTAGAAATGCTATGCCCAGCCCATATTGCTCATGTGTTTGGTGATTAGTAAGTTACAGTTTCTGTATACGATCCGCAAAAAACTGATCAAATACGGAAACCATACGGATATGTTACGTGCAATAACGGAACGTTAGAGGACTTAAGGCCTCATGCACACAACCTTTTTTTTTTTTGCGGTCCGCAAACCGAAGATCCGCAAAAAACGGAAGCCACCCGTGTGCCTTCTGCAATTTGCAGAACGGAACAGGTGGCCCATTGTAGAAATGCCTACTCCGCAAAACGGACAAGAATAGGACATGTTATATTTGTTTTGCAAGGCCACGAAACGGAGCAACAGATGCAGTCAGTACACAGAGTGCTGTCCGCATCTTTTGCGGCCCCATTGAAGTGAATGGGTCTGTATCCGAGCCGCCAAAACTGTGGCTCGGGTGCGGACCAGAACAACAGTCGTGTGCATGAAGCCTTAATCAGAGAAGAAGAAAAAAACTCAGATACGGAAAAACGGACTGTAAAACAAACCTGGATGGGAATACTTTTATAATTGCATTAAAATGTGAAAAAATGGAGAAAACATCAAACCCCGGGTTAGGGTAAACAGCCGGGGGGCATCAGCCGGGATCAGAGCGACCACCTGGTGCTGAAAGGACAGCAGGAGAACAGTCCCTGTCCACACAGCAGCACGTCTCCAAACCCGGCCAAATCTGCAGCACTGAAATGAGAATGCTCCGGTGCCAGCACAGCCTACCATAAACAGCAGCAGTGACCCGGACAGCTCCTCCGACACCGGGGAGGGATGTTTTGGGTTTCAGCAGAGGACTATTCATATCGGGGAAGGGGGTGGGGGATAAACAGGTCGACCCCTCGTACTAGGAGTGACAGCTATACGGGCTGGGCTTACACACTACAACTCTGAACATCCATCCTAATGAGGATGATGATGACTGGGCACAACACAAGGATTCTCCTCGTTACAGACACTCCCGTCTGTGAGGGCGATTTCTACAGCGATGAAGAAACTCAATCTCAGCGCAAAAGAAAAAAAAATAATCAGAAAAATTAAAACTGCAGTATAGGGCACTATAACAACCGAAAAGCAAATGCACCGCACAAATAAAAAGTCACCTCTGTGGAATCTGCCGGCGCTATACGGTGTATAAAACGGTGATAAATACACTGCACGGCGGTGTCCGCTAGGTCGGGTGCGGGTACGACAGGATCCCCGAGGCTGAGGCATGATATCACCCCTTACAGAAGTGGAGAGTCACCGCACATGACAGCAGGGGGTGCTAGAACGGTACTTGTGCGGTCCCCAGACTGACCCCTCTGATTTACAGTGCAGGCATCTCCTGACAGGAAGGCTGATGCTGACTACAGAGGGGCCATGATGACATTTTGGAGGGGGTCTCACCTGTCATACAGCATTAGCTGGGGTCCTGCAGCAGGTGAGGAAGACTAGGGGCCTGGGGGGCATCTACCAGGGGTGCCAGTGTAGAAGCGGGCACAGACCCTGTGCCTTCAGCTCCTATGCAAGACAATGCGTCTCCATGGTTACAGACTACAAACTGAAACCTAAGCGCAATAAAGCCCAATTTTGAGGTGTCCCTAGGCACAGTATTGGGGAGTCCGGCCCCGAGCTTCAAGTATTTCCATTTACCACCGATTGGGGGCTTCCGCTCTAATGTGGGGGTCCTGGTCATACAGGACGTTAGGAATGCTGACTGGACCCTATATCGGTTGTCACCCAGCTTTCCCACATACGGATATAACTATTAATAGACTGACACAGGACAGCGACTTAGATACACTGAGCGCCTTTTTTTATTTTGGGGTACTGTTGTACATGGGATTTGGGGGTCCTACCTTTGTTTACATAGGCACAAACCAGGAATAAGCCCCCCTGAGGGGTCCAGCCCCCTCTAGCAGGATGCACAGTGCTGTTATGGCACGCCCCCTCTGGGGTCCAGTCAGGTTTTGGGGTGCAGGACCCCCCCACTGCGCAGCGCCGCCCTCCACCTATTGTTTACAGCGGCAGCGCCCTCTAGTGTCCGGAGCTGCTGAGGACGCTCAGGTGACAGAGCCGCCGCTGTGCCGGGCGCCCGGGGCTCTCAGTGACAGGGGCCGGCCCCCCCGGTCTTCTCCGCTCCGGCTGTCTCTCCGGCTTCTCCCCCCTCTGTCTGTCACTCTGCCTTCTGTCGCTTACCTTCCACGTCCGCCAGATCCGGGCCCTGCACGTCGTCTTCGTCCTCCGCCTCGGCTCCGGTAGCCGCGGCGGTACGCGCCGCCTTCATCCGCTTCATGTTGCCGAGTCACGGGCAGGACGAGCCTCCGTTGGGTTTGAACTCCCCTCTCTGCGCCGCCATTCGCGATCCCGCTCGCGTTGCTGGGCGAGAACGTGACGTCACCACAAACACACGACGCGGCGTGCGTGCGCGCGTCCGCGGCGGCGCGAGGACGCGCCACCAGACTAGGGGGGTGGGGTCACGCATGCGCTTCCCGTCCAAAGTGGAGACGCTTTCCCGAGAACGTGAGGATTGCGGCTGTGGAGGCGAGAAGCCGCTCCTGTGGCTACAGAGAGAGATATGACGTCAAAGAATAAATATATTATTACAGCAACGTCACTTTCTTTACAGGAAATTTTATATTTTGCGCGCAGTGTGAGCGACCAGATAATGGCGGACTATTCTGGGGATCGGTCATCAATATTAAAGGCGCGGCGCCAATCCGCTGGGACATTTTATCTGCCTGCCTCTGAGTGTGTAGCTTCCCTGTAAGTTGGAATTCGTCCGCTTTTCCGGTTTTTGGGCAGATGAAAGCCAGCTGGACCCCATCTGCGCTGTTTAAGCCGGTCCGCAGCGTCACTGGCCGTGTGGGATTGCATGGTCGGCTAATCAGCGCGGTGTCAATAGTTTAGGTCTCGGTGCGGCCCTTACGGCTGCGCGGTTCCTGATCGCAGCGCAACCACATCCTGAACGCCGCACGCAGCATGGTCGTAACCTAATGGGTTGACTCCTCCGATGTAACCATGCAAATGATCGGCCATCTATTTAAAGGCTATGTAATCCTTCATTTAATGCTCATTTTAGGCTTTTTTTTCAATTGGTTTTATTAAAAATATTGAGCCGTTCTGTCATAAAGGGTTAACTGTCTATCTGTGTGACTGGTGACCGTCGTCTAATAACCCTGATCTCTAAATTCTAAGAGGTCATAAACACTTATCTAAGCCATCACTACGATAAGACCGGAGCTATAGTGTTTATAAGGTCGGAGAGAAAATTCAGATCCTGCTACTAGAGAATCTCAGGGCCGCACAGAGACAGGGGCTCAATATTTGTAATAAAGACCAATTGAAAAAAATTATTTTCAGCTCGAAATGAGTACAATGCAATAATAATAAAAAAAAATGTCCCCAAAGGTGTATGTAGCCTTTAACCACCTCCGGACCGCCTAACGCACATGTGCGTTCCGGAGGTGGCAGGCTGGCGCACAGTCACGCATATACGCGTCATCTCGCGAGACGCGAGATTTCCTGTGAACGCGCGCACACAGGCGCGCGCGCTCACAGGAACGGAAGGTAAGCGAGTGGATCTCCAGCCTGCCAGCGGCGATCGTTCGCTGGCAGGCTGGAGATCCGAATTTTTTAACCCCTAACAGGTATATTAGACGCTGTTTTCATAACAGCGTCTAATATACCTCCTACCTGATCCTCTGGTGGTCCCTTTTGTTAGGATCGACCACCAGAGGACTCAGGTAGCTCAGTACAGTCCCACCAAACACTACACTACACTACACCCCCCCCCCCCCCCGTCACTTATTAACCCCTTATAAACCCCTGATCACCCCATATAAACTCCCTGATCACCCCCCTGTCATTGATCACCGCCCTGTCATTGATCACCGCCCTGTCATTGATCACCGCCCTGTCAGGCTCCATTCAGACGTCCGCATGATTTTTACGGATCCGATCCATGTATCCATGGATCCGTAAAAATCATGCGGACGTCTGAATGGAGCCTTACAGGGGGGTGATCAATGACAGGCGGGTGATCACCCATATACACTCCCTGATCACCCCCTGTCATTGATCACCGCCCTGTCAGGCTCCATTCAGACGTCCGCATGATTTTTACGGATCCGATCCATGTATCCATGGATCCGTAAAAATCATGCGGACGTCTGAATGGAGCCTTACAGGGGGGGTGATCAGTGACAGGGGGGTGATCACCCTGATTACCCTGATCACCCCCTGTCATTGATAACCCCCCTGTAAGGCTCCATTCAGACGTCCGCATGCGTTCTGTGGATCCGATCCATGTATCCATGGATCCGTAAAAAATCATGCGGATGTCTGAATGGAGCCTTACAGGGGGGGTGATCAGTGACAGGGGGGTGATTACCCTGATCACCCCCTGTCATTGATAACCCCCCTGTAAGGCTCCATTCAGACGTCCGCATGCGTTCTGTGGATCCGATCCATTTATCCATGGATCCGTAAAAAATCATGCGGATGTCTGAATGGAGCCTTACAGGGGGGGTGATCAGTGACAGGGGGGTGATCACCCTGATTACCCTGATCACCCCTGTCATTGATAACCCCCCTGTAAGGCTCCATTCAGACGTCCGCATGCGTTCTGTGGATCCGATCCATGTATCCATGGATCCGTAAAAAATCATGCGGATGTCTGAATGGAGCCTTACAGGGAGGGTGATCAGTGACAGGGGGGTGATCACCCTGATTACCCTGATCACCCCCTGTCATTGATAACCCCCCTGTAAGGCTCCATTCAGACGTCCGCATGCGTTTTGTGGATCCGATCCATGTATCCATGGATCCGTAAAAAATCATGCGGATGTCTGAATGGAGCCTTACAGGGGGGTGATCAATGACAGGGGGGGTGATCAATGACAGGGGGGTGATCAGGGAGTCTATATGGGTGATCACCCCCCTGTCATTGATCACCCCCCTGTCATTGATCACTCCCCCCCTGGTAAGGCTCCATTCAGCCATTTTTTTTGGCACAAGTTAGCGGACATTTTTTGTTTGTTTTTGTTTTTTCTTACAAAGTCTCATATTCCACTAACTTGTGTCAAAAAATAAAATCTCCCATGAACTCACCATACCCCTCACGGAATCCAAATGCGTAAACATTTTTAGACATTTATATTCCAGACTTCTCACGCTTTAGGGCCCCTAAAAAGCCAGGGCAGTATAAATACCCCACATGTGACCCCATTTCGGAAAGAAGACACCCCAAGGTATTCCGTGAGGGGCATATTGAGTCCATGAAAGATTGAAATTTTTGTCCTAAGTTAGCGGAAAGTGAGACTTTGTGAGAAAAAAAACAAGAAAAATCAATATCCGCTAACTTATGCAAAAAAAAAAAAATTTCTATGAACTCGCCAGGCCCCTCATTGAATACCTTGGGGTGTCTTCTTTCCAAAGTGGGGTCACATGTGGGGTATTTATACTGCCCTGGCTTTTTAGGGGCCCGAAAGGGTGAGAAGAAGTCTGGGATCCAAATGTCTAAAAATGCCCTCCTAAAAGGAATTTGGGCCCCTTTGCGCATCTAGGCTGCAAAAAAGTGTGACACATCTGGTATCGCCGTACTCAGGAGAAGTTGGGGAATGTGTTTTGGGGTGTCATTTTACATATACCCATGCTGGGTGAGAAAAATATCTTGGTCAAATGCCAACTTTGTATAAAAAAATGGGAAAAGTTGTCTTTTGCCAAGATATTTCTCTCACCCAGCATGGGTATATGTAAAATGACCCCCCAAAACACATTGCCCAACTTCTCCTGAGTACGGCGATACCAGATGTGTCACACTTTTTTGCAGCCAAGGTGGGCAAAGGGGCACCTTTCGGATTTCGCAGGCCATTTTTTACACATTTTGATTTCAAGGTACTTCTTACACATTTGGGCCCCTAAATTGCCAGGGCAGTATAACTACGCCACAAGTGACCCCATTTTGGAAAGAAGACACCCCAAGGTATTCCGTGGGGGGCACGGCGAGTTCCTAGAATTTTTTATTTTTTGTCACAATTTAGCGGAAAATGATGATTTTTCTTTTTTTTTCTTTTTTCCTTACAAAGTCTCATATTCCACTAACTTGCGACAAAAAATAAAAAATTCTAGGAACTCGCCATGCCCCTCACGGAATACCTTGGGGTGTCTTCTTTCCAAAATGGGGTCACTTGTGGGGTAGTTATACTGCCCTGGCAATTTAGGGGCCCAAATGTGTGAGAAGAACTTTGCAATCAAAATGTGTAAGAAATGACCGGTGAAATCCGAAAGGTGCACTTTGGAATATGTGCCCCTTTGCCCACCTTGGCAGCAAAAAAGTGTCACACATCTGGTATCGCCGTACTCAGGAGAAGTTGGGGAATGTGTTTTGGGGTGTCATTTTACATATACCCATGCTGGGTGAGAAAAATATCTTGGTCAAATGCCAACTTTGTATAAAAAAATGGGAAAAGTTGTCTTTTGCCAAGATATTTCTCTCACCCAGCATGGGTATATGTAAAATGACAGCCCAAAACACATTCCCCAACTTCTCCTGAGTACGGCGATACCAGATGTGTGACACTTTTTTGCTGCCAAGGTGGGCAAAGGGGCACATATTCCAAAGTGCACCTTTCGGATTTCACCGGTCATTTCTTACACATTTTGATTGCAAAGTTCTTCTCACACATTTGGGCCCCTAAATTGCCAGGGCAGTATAACTACGCCACAAGTGACCCCATTTTGGAAAGAAGACACCCCAAGGTATTCCGTGAGGGGCATGGCGAGTTCCTAGAATTTTTTATTTTTTGTCGCAAGTTAGTGGAATATGAGACTTTGTAAGGAAAAAAGAGAAAAAAAAAAAAATCATCATTTTCCGCTAACTTGTGACAAAAAATAAAAAATTCTAGGAACTCGCCGTGCCCCTCACGGAATACCTTGGGGTGTCTTCTTTCCAAAATGGGGTCACTTGTGGCGTAGTTATACTGCCCTGGCAATTTAGGGGCCCAAATGTGTGAGAAGAACTTTGCAATCAAAATGTGTAAAAAATGCCCTGCAAAATCCGAAAGGTGCACTTTGGAATATGTGCCCCTTTGCCCACCTTGGCAGCAAAAAAGTGTGACACATCTGGTATCGCCGTACTCAGGAGAAGTTGGGGAATGTGTTTTGGGGTGTCATTTTACATATACCCATGCTGGGTGAGAAAAATATCTTGGTCAAATGCCAACTTTGTATAAAAAAATGGGAAAAGTTGTCTTTTGCCAAGATATTTCTCTCACCCAGCATGGGTATATGTAAAATGACAGCCCAAAACACATTCCCCAACTTCTCCTGAGTACGGCGATACCAGATGTGTGACACTTTTTTGCTGCCAAGGTGGGCAAAGGGGCACATATTCCAAAGTGCACCTTTCGGATTTCACCGGTCATTTCTTACACATTTTGATTGCAAAGTTCTTCTCACACATTTGGGCCCCTAAATTGCCAGGGCAGTATAACTACCCCACAAGTGACCCCATTTTGGAAAGAAGACACCCCAAGGTATTCTGTGAGGGGCATGGTGAGTTCCTAGAATTTTTTATTTTTTGTCGCAAGTTAGTGGAATATGAGACTTTGTAAGAAAAAAATAAAAATAAAAAAATCATCATCATTTTCCGCTAACTTGTGACAAAAAATAAAAAGTTCTATGAACTCACTATGCCCATCAGCGAATACCTTAGGGTGTCTACTTTCCGAAATGGGGTTATTTGTGGGGTTTTTCTACTGTTTGGGCATTGTAGAACCTCAGGAAACATGACAGGTGCTCAGAAAATCAGAGCCGTTTCAAAAAGCGGAAATTCACATTTTTGTACCATAGTTTGTAAATGCTATAACTTTTACCCAAACCATTTTTTTTTTGCCCAAACATTTTTTTTTTATCAAAGACATGTAGAACTATAAATTTAGTGAAAAATTTATATATGGATGTCGTTTTTTTTGCAAAATTTCACAGCTGAAAGTGAAAAATGTCATTTTTTTGCAAAAAAATCGTTACATTTTGATTAATAACAAAAAAAGTAAAAATGTCAGCAGCAATAAAATACCACCAAATGAAAGCTCCATTAGTGAGAAGAAAAGGAGGTAAAATTCATTTGGGTGGTAAGTTGCATGACCGAGCGATAAACGGTGAAAGTAGTGTAGTGCCGAAGTGTAAAAAGTGGCCTGGTCATGAAGGGGGTTTCACCTAGCGGGGCTGAAGTGGTTAAACATCCCAAAGAGGAGAGAGAGTATCCCTTGAAGAACAAAGCAACAACAAAGACATTATTAAGCCCTCCGATAAAGGTGGAACTTTAGTAGTTGTGGATAAATGAATGTACCTTGCGGGAAAAAAGATCACAACTTGCAGACCCGGAGACAAGTTTTACCTGGTGATTCCACGTTGGAGCTATAAGTCAGCAACCTCTGGCTCTCCAGCTGTTGTAAAACTACAACTCCCAGCATGCTTCATTCATTTCTATAGGAGTTCCATGAACAGCTAAGCATGCTGGAAGTTGTGGTTTCACAACAGCTGGAGTGCCGGAGGTTGCTGATCCCTGGTTTATAAGATCAGAGATAAGGACCCCTTGAGCTGAGCTGCCTGACGGAACAGGGTAAAAGTTCCAATCCTGCTACTAGAGAATCTCAAGGCTGGACAGAGAAAGGGGCTCAACATTTGCCATAAAGACCAATTGTAAAAATGATTCAAATCTCAAAATAAGCACAATACAATAAAAAAGAAAGGTGTACATGGCCTTTAAACCGTATCAAATAATAAAGATTGAGGTCTGCACTCTTGGGTAAGTGGTGCTGACGAATAGTTCCACATAAATCGCGCAAGTTGCCTGTGCAGCTGCATTTTTTCCAACCTGAAGGCATGAGACATGCGCCTACCCCTCACCACACATTTTAGGGATGATATGAGTTGTGAGTAGTAGAAAAAAAAAAGTCTTTCGTGGTGTCGGGGGGTAATAATTCAATTAAGAATTATTAATTATGGGCATAAAAATAACCATAACATTTTTTAATTTATCATAAATTCTTAAAATCATGACCTGGTGAATTGTAGACAACCTAATTGATACAATTCACATCTGAGTCCGACTATTTCCTCAGATAAATAAGTTCTTTTTGACGTGAGATGACGTTAATGATAAACATGTCGTTCTGCATTATACAATAATACACAGGTTTATAAAAATATGAAGATTTATTGGTTACAAGGTTATAAACATATATAAGTAAATAAACACAATGATACATGCAAATGAATATACATAGCGTTAATATAAAGCATTACAAGCTTAACAATACATGTGAGTGGAAATAACTTGTCACATTATAACCAAGCTATTATTAGGTTAGGATATCAAAATATAAACATAAGTTATATACATTACTTCTGTTCAGAGAAAACCTCATGATATCAGGACGGGCATGTCTAATACTAGACATCAATATGGAATGCTAAATACATTCCGCCCCCCTCTAACCAACTACACATCACATGACCTCAAGATGGGCAAATCCATTCAAGGATTTAGCTTAGAAGAGATAACTGTATCCTTCCGCCCCATCCTGGACTATTTTCACACATTACAACTTTGGTAAATCTATTAAGACAAATAACAGGGATCTAGGATCTTTGTTAGATCATATCTTAAATGGGAAGGACTTGAAACAAGTCTTTCCTGTGGGAATCCATCACTTAGCTTGGCGAAGAATATTCTATCAATATATATATATCTAAGCAATTATTTAATGCTTTGATAGATTATGAGTCTTGATTCTTCTGCAGGTAGAATGAAGCCTCACAATATCCTAAGACTACATCTCAATATGGAGATGATCAATTAATTAATTTATTTATTTATTCGCCAATCTAGATGGTATAATTTCACCCACACTATCAAATTAGTCTTAATAAAATTAAAAAATATCATTTTCTGTGTCTCTTACCAAGTCCTAGTAGAAATCTCACTTCTGCTCCTAGGAAAGCTGGGTGGTCCATCATAGCACATGTAACCATGGCTTTCATCCTGATAGACACCTCTAGAGAGCTCAACTTGTCTCCTTCTCCTCCCTTTCTTGTGTGTGTCTTTTCTCCCCCCCTGTGTATGGTTTATGATCACAAACTTATCAATTAGACACACCTTCCTAGTTTGGAACTTTCCAATCATTGTCGGATGGGCGTGACTATTGATAAGAAATGACATCATAACCTTACCCAGAATGCACTTTTGCTACTGTTGTAATGTCACCTACTCATACCTAGGTGGCACTGCTGTCTAAGCTATTTACATCATAGTATAAAGGGTTAACTTATGTAAGTCTGAATAAAACATATTCTATACATTTTGACCTTAAAAGCTTTAATTCAAAGCTATAGGGATTAATTCTGACACTTGTAGCAATTAGAGACAGACCTCTAGGCGTCTCTCTGAATGTTTCTCACACTGTTGATTTAAGAATCATAAATAACTTGAATGGCCTTGTTTTCTCATAGAGCTTATCTTTATCTCCCGTCATAAATTAAGAAGTAGACAAGGAGGCCTCTTCTCAGACTGGTACATTCATGAGAAGAATAACACTAAAAAGTAGAAACCTTTGTACGACCTTACTTTGGCCTACTCAAGACATACAAAATTGTAAATATAGTCGAGCTTGGCTCTTAAAGGTAATGAACATTCATCTTGACTAGAATAAATTGAATATCAATGCATTTACCTATGAAAAGGCACAACAGTGGAAGGAAACAGGATCTGCCAGATATCAACCAGCTATAGGGAATGTAGGTGTCTCCGGAATCTATGAACAGCCCCCCAAGGAATGAGAGGACCTACTCGAGGATATGTCTAATGAAGCACCCAGAGGGATGTTGAGATCCCTATCCAAGAACGATCGGCAAGCCATCCACAAAGTCGTCCAAAGCTGCAATGTTTACGAGGACTGTACAGGATTCGGTTCCTCTTACAGGACTCATTGAGACCATTAGCATTGTATGAACCTATCATACCAACATTGTCAAAACTATATCTTTTATATAAAATATAAATATCTTATATAAGAGATAAAATGTCAATAAAATATGGAAATCAGTCAGGAAATCCACTAGGCGGACATAAAAATGACTTTTCTTTTATCTTGAGACTCTAAATTAAATTTATGCAATTAATGAAAAAAGAAAAAGGGCAATCAATTATGCAAAAATATAAAATTTATTTACAGATTGCATATAAATGCAATAAAAATACCGACAATTTTAAGACATACAGATTGTAAACTGTGATACCCATCACCACCACTAGATGGTGCTGTAACCAAACACCATCACTTCACCAATACAGAACGACTTAAAGGGAACCTGTCACCGGGATTTTGGGTATAGAGCTGAGGACATGGGTTGCTAGATGGCCGCTAGCACATCCGCAATACCCAGTCCCCATAGCTCTGTGTGCTTTTATTGTGTAAAAAAACCGATTTGATACATATGCAAATTAACCTGAGATGAGTCAGAGCTTGAAAATATGACTCTTCTCTGGTCACACAAGTAAGATATGACTCTTTTATGTTAATTTGCATATGTATCAAATCGTTTTTTTTTTTACACAATAAAAGCACACAGAGCTATGGGGACTGGATATTGCGGATGTGCTAGCGGCCATCTAGCAACCCATGTCCTCAGCTCTATACACAACATCCCGGTGACAGGTTCCCTTTAAAGTTACATATGATTAAAATGCAATTGCTATATTTTTAGCAAACAGACCAATAATTAATATATCAAGAGAAATTCAGGATCTTCTGTTTACCAACAGGTTATAACATGACAAAACACAGATTAAGGCCTCATGTACACGACAGTATTTTTTTTACGGTCCGCAAAACGGGGTCCGTTGGTCCGTGACCGTTTTTTCGTCCGTGGGTCTTCCTTGATTTTTGGAGGATCCACGGAAATGAAAAAAAAAGTCGTTTTGGTGTCCGCCTGGCCGTGCGGAGCCAAACGGATCCGTCCTGAATTACAATGCAAGTCAATGGGGACGGATCCGTTTGACGTTGACACAATATGGTGCAATTGCAAACGGATCCGTCCCCATTGACTTTCAATGTAAAGTCAGGAGTCCCTTTTATACCATCGGATCGGAGTTTTCTCCAATCACTGGTAACGTATATTTAGACTATAATATCTTTAGATAAGACTGTACACTTATGAAAATGCATGACAACATATATAGATATATTGATATATAAGGAAACAAAAAGGGGGAGGGAGGGAGAGAAGGGGAAGGTAAGCACAATAGGGAACAAGACAGACAGGCACGGAACAGACAACAACGAAGAACGAAACCCAATATAATACCAAATAATTAAGCAGAATATATGGACTGTGATTCCGCCATTGAACTCTGTTAAGCAGAGTGAACGCCACGACAGAATGAGATACCTCTCCTCCCACCGTAACATATTAAGACCGACTGCTGGTCCTACTTAAGATTAGAACTGCATACCTGGCCCAACCAATACGAGCAGGCCTAACTGACAACTAAATAAAGACCTCAAATAGTCACCCTCAGCCACCCAACTCCACAAATGGAGTCATGGTGAGAAGAGGAAAAATACGTACCTGGGATTTTACTTTCCTTGAGTCCGGAGGCAGCACACCATGGGTTAACTCGACCTCATCAGATCCTTGGACCGCCCACCTAGTTAAACAATTAGAGATAGTTAGATAGTACCTATATAGCCGGTCACCTAGCCGCATCCCCTTGTGTTTTAAAAAATAGATTCAGACAAAAACTCATGCTAATGAAAGAACTTTATTTGGGAGGGTATATATGTGCTGCCTCCGGACTCAAGGAAAGTAAAATCCCAGGTACGTATTTTTCCTTTCCCTCTTCGTCCTCCGGCAGCACACCATGGGATTTTTATAGATCACGAAGGGGGGGCATCAATCTGCAAGGCTGCATTCAACACTCCAGTGCCGAAGGTTGAGCTTTTAGCGTTGATGTCCAGCCGATAGTGCTTGACAAAGGTGAGAGACTTGGACCAGGACGCAGCGTTACAGATGTCTTGGATAGAGACTTGCGCTTGTTCCGCCCAGGAGACCGCGGTGGCTCTTGTTGAATGTGCTCTTAGAGGGAACGGAGAAGAGAGACCTTCTAATTCGTATGCTTCTAAAATCGTAGACTTTATCCATCTAGCCAGGGTGTCTTTAGATGGCTGATGACCCTTTCTTGATCCCGAAAAGGACACAAATAGGCTTTCTGCATTCCTGAAATCTGCTGTTCTCTCCAAATAGATTTCAATGGCTCTTTTAACATCTAGAGTATGTAAGCGTTCCTCCTGATCGTTAGCAGGGTCAGGCATAAATACAGGTAGGAAAGCTTCTCTATTCACATTGCCCGTGGAAGAGATCTTCGGTATAAAAGAGGGCATAGTACGCAACAATACACCGTCGGGCAGGAATCTAAGATAGGGATGTCTCGAGGATAAGGCCTGTAGTTCTCCTAGGCGCTTTGCTGAGGTAATAGCCACCAGGAATAATACTTTATAAGACAACCATTTAAGGTCTGTATCTTGAAGGGGCTCAAAAGGCGGAGTCAACAACTTCCTAAGGACCAGGGAGAGATCCCACACAGGGACAGGTTCTCTCAAGGTTGGCTTCAGTTTCCTTATGGCTTTGAAGAATCTCGATATGAGAGGGTGATTAAGAAATGTATTCTCTGTCATCACGTTGATTGCCGTCATATGAGCTTTTAGGGTATTGGGCTTAAAACCCTTCTGGAAACCCTCTTGGAGGAATTGTAGAATGGACTTGACTGTAACTTCTGGATAGTTAGATTCTGTTGACCAGGCCACAAACTTTTTCCAGATTCTTGCATATTTCATATTAGTGGAATTTTTGCGAGAGCACAGTAGGATAGAAATCACTGATTCGGTAAGACCTTCCCGTTCTAGTCTGGCTCTCTCAGTCTCCAGGCCGTAAGGTGTAGCCTGTCCAGATGTTGATGGTACAGGCCGTTCTGAAGAAGTAAGTTGGGAACTAGCGGTAGCTTCCAGTATTCTCTCTTCGACATCTGAAGCAGGAGAGGGAACCAGGACCTTCTGGGCCAGAATGGGGCTATTAGGATGGCTTGGGGTCTCTCCAGCAGGATCTTCCTCAGAACCCTGAGGATGAGAGGAACAGGTGGGAAGAGATAGACGAATAGGTGTTTCCAACTGATGGAGAACGCATCCACCACTGTGGGCCGATCCCTCCTGTTTAGAGAGCAGTAGTTGGTCAATTTCCGGTTTTCCTTGGATGCCATGAGATCCCAATCCGGACACCCCCATCTGCTTACGATTTGTTGGAATATAACAGGATTCAATTCCCATTCCGACTGACTGATCTTCTTCCGACTCAAGAGATCCGCTCGAGTATTCAAACAACCTTTTATATGCGTCGCTCTTAATTCTGAGAGATGTACTTCTGCCCAAAGGAAGATCTCCTTGCACAGATTCAGAAGCGCAGCATTCCTTGTACCTCCTTGTTTGTTCAGGTAGAACACTGCTGGAAAATTGTCTGAACGGATCATCACATATTTTCTCTCGATGAACGGCTGGAAGTGGAGCAGGGCAAGAAATATTGCCTTCAGTTCTCTGTAGTTTGAAGAACGCTTCTTCTGAAGCGTCGACCATTCCCCCTGGATCCATTTGTCCTGAAAGTGTGCTCCCCAACCACTGCTGGAGGCATCCGTGGTGATTTCTACCGGAGACTTGAATAGGAATACTTTCCCCCGGGAGAGATTCTTGGATGAAAGCCACCACTTTAGACCTTGTACGGTTGAGGTTCTTATATTTACTCTCGCCTCTAGATTGTGCCGAGTGTAATGCCAGGTTCTCAACATATCCTGCTGGAGGTCTCTGGCGTATATCAAGGCCCATGGTACCGCATCTGATGTCGCTGTCATATGGCCTAAGGTCTTCATAACCCTGCGGACAGAGGGGGAACGTAGGGTCATTAGGGTCTTTATTTCTTTTCTCAAGACTTCTACCCTCGCCGGAGTTAAGTATAACATCATGGAGTTCGTATTTATTAGGAGACCGAGGAACTTCTTGGAGGTAGAGGGGGTGATGTCCGACTTCTTCCAGTTTATCAAGAAGCCCAGGGATTGAAGAAGCTCTATTGCTGTCTTGAGATGCACTTGCAGAATGTCTCTGGAATCTGCTGCAATGAGCCAATCGTCCAGGTAGGGAAAGACGAGGATTCCCTGAAGGCGTAACTCTGCTGCTATGACGACTGCCATCTTCGTAAATACTCTTGGTGCAGAACACAGACCAAACGGAAGTGCCTTGAACTGAAAGTGAAGGGTTTTCCTCTTGACCTGGATTGCCACCCTCAAGAATCTTCTCGCCGAGTTCTTTATTGGTATATGGAGATATGCGTCCTTGAGATCCAAGGACCCCAAGAATTGATTCCGTCTGAGTACTGCTGTGATGGACCTTATTGTTTCCATCTTGAAGTGTATCTTCCTCATGTGATGGTTCAGGTATCGTAGGTCTATAATCAGTCTGTTTCCCCCGTCCGCTTTGGGGACAGCGAATATTCTGGAGTATACTCCTTTCCCTTTTTGATTGAAGGGTACTGGTTCTAGAGCGCCCTTTTCCAGGAACTCCTGCAGAAGATGGAAGAGACATTGATTTTTCTCGTTCAGGACGAAACGATCTCGAGGGGACCGGCAGAATTCTAAATCGTATCCCTCCTTTACTATCTGGAGAGACCAGCTGTCTGACGTTATTTGTTTCCATTCTGAATAAAAATGGGACAATCGGCCTCCTACTTGACTTTTGGTGTCAGAATTCGGTTTTGGGCTGCTTGGAGTCATCCGACTTCTTCCTATATCCCTCTGCACCCGGCCTATTGCTTGATCTTCCCCTGTGAGGGCGTCCTCTGAAGCTGGATCTTCTATAATCCTGGCTCTTATAGGGACGAAAAAACTTAGCTTTTTCTTTCTTCTTAACTTGAGGGAAGTTGAGGACCTTATCCTCAGTGTTGGACTCCAGGAGCTTGTCCAGATGGGAACCAAACAGCTTGCCAGGCTCAAAGGGCAAGGAACACAAGTTGCTCTTAGACGCAGGGTCACCAGACCACAACTTCAGCCATGTGGCTCTTCTTACGGAGTTGGCCAAGGCCATATTTTTTGCTGTCAGCCTCAGGGAATCAACAGGGAAATCGCATAAGAATTCCGCAGCCAGTTTTAGAGTCGGCAATTGTTGGAGTAATTCGTCACGGGAAACTCCATCCTCAATATCCCTTCCAAGGTGACTCAGCCAGACGCGCAGTGCACGTGCCACTGGAACCGTGGCCATAGCTGCCTTATTCAGGGAGGCCATATAAGTATGGAGTCTCTTCAGGAGGCCATCCGCCTTCTTATCCATAGGGTCCTTTAGTAAGGAAGAGTCATCACTAGGAAAGAAGGATTTCTTAGCAAGCCTTGTAACGGAAGGATCTACTCTAGCAGGGGCTTCCCAGCTTGTGGATTCGGCCGGGTCCGTCTTATACGCGGCCCTGAATCTGGATCCTAGGTTGATTTTACCGACAGGATGTTCCCATTCCTTGTGCATAATGGAGTTCAGCACTGGATGGCTGGGAAAAACCGTAACTTTCTTTTTAGGGAAGTAGAAGAGGTTCTCTTCATTCTGTTCAGAGGGCTTCTCTTTTTTGGACTCCATGATGTTCTTGACTTCTTTAATAAGGAGGTTGGCATCATTTTTATTAAACAAGAAATTGTCCTCCAACACCGGCAATTCTGGATCCGAATCTGACGATACTTCTCCTTCAGAACGGGAAGTCTGATCAGAGGAAGCTGGAGAAACATAACGCTTTGATTTCTGCTTCTTCTTACTGGACTTTTCTAAAAAGGCCTTGAGTAAGGACATCAGCTTTCTGGTATCGGAATCTGATACATCATCAGAATGAGCGCAGTTTTTGCAGATGTTAGACACAGCATCCTCAGGGAGCGGCTGGATACAGGAAATGCATAGAACCTGCTTCTTAGGTTTTTTTGCGGACCTTAAAGGGGAGCTCTCCAGGCAGTCGGCACACACATCTTCCAAGCACTTATCAGGAAGGGGTTGTTCACAAGCACGGCAGAGCCTGTGTTTGGTCTTCCTAGACCTCTTACTGCTGGAGCTGGACATCTGCAAAAAAGAAATAAATTATAGTCTTGAAATTGCAGGAGGAGAAGGCTGCCTGACACAGGACAGGCAATTTACCTTAAAAAACGCAAAAGCTCTGCTGCCAGGCACAAGGGCAGTGAGCTAGAGGCTTACCCAGCTTATATAATTCAAATTTGGCGCCCAAACCGGAACTTCCTGTGACGTCAGACGCCCAGCGCCTGCGTTCCACATGGTGCGTTCCACCGCACCGGAAGTTAGGGACAAGACTTCCGGTCCCTTCGTTACTGCCGGGGCGCTGCTGGAATCATGGAAAAAACGCGCCAGGGAATATACATGGCGCACCGAAGACACTTCAAACAGGCGGGCATGGTCCTAACTGGCCACACGAGTGACGGCCAGTCTGCTGAGGACATTAAAAAAACACAAGGGGATGCGGCTAGGTGACCGGCTATATAGGTACTATCTAACTATCTCTAATTGTTTAACTAGGTGGGCGGTCCAAGGATCTGATGAGGTCGAGTTAACCCATGGTGTGCTGCCGGTGGACGAAGAGGGAAGGGTGTAGGGGCCTCTGGTGAGCGGCTTTCTATATAGTGGAGATCGTGGTCATGGATTCACACATTGCTGCGCCTGGGAACTTAAAGTGGCCCCATTTTTTAGGCAAGTTCAAAGGCGAGGCAACACAAGTAGGTGGGGTCAACAATACCATGGTGCACAATACCATCCCAGAAGAACCAAATAACACAGTCAGGGGCAGATTGGCCATAGAACTAACAGGGAAATGTCCCGGTGGGCCTATGCCCAGGGAAACTCCTGGACTCTCCTCACAGCCAGCCAATGTAAGTTTTGGGGGCCATGGCAGTATTTTGTGATGGACTATGGTATTTGGCTCTGTTGGGGTGGTATAATGTGCCACAATATGGTATTGTTGGCCTTGCCTTCCATCAATTTGGACCAGACTACAAAATGGGGCCACTTTTAGTATTTTTTCAAGGGCCACTTTAAGTTTCCAGTCTGCCCTTCAACACAGTGTAGCACAATATACTTCCTCCAAAGCTGATCCTCTGTGGTGGCCATCAATAGCTACCATCTTCTGTCCTCCTCCTTCAGTTGTCTATGGAGCAAGGGGCTTAGGAGGTGAGACGTGGGCCACAGCAGATGAATTCAGGATGACATGTATGGTTGCTGGCCGGGTACATGAGTACCTGATTCTCACAGCGTTAATTACTGTTGAGAGCTCATTATGTACCCGGTCAGCGGCAGAGAGGAGGACCTGGTTGGGCCTCTGGGGGGGGCATCGGCCCAACGGGAAATTCACCTGTAGAGTCTATGGCCAGGTCTATGGTAGGGTCTTTTATTCCCCTGCTAAGTGACACACACGCACTTGGCCATCCACATGCTGTAACCTGATTCATCAGACCAGGCTACCTTCTCCCCATAGTGCATGTGATGCCATCTCTTCCCCAGACACACCCGGCCGCCCACATACTGTAACGTGATTCATCAGACAAGGCCGCCTTTGTCCCATACTGCACCTGGTGCCATCTCTTCTCCAGGTCACTGATGCACATGCTCCCAGTCGTCCACATGATGCAATGTGGTCCATGTGGCTGCACCGTAAAAGATAGCACGTGTCCTATCTTAGGCCACAATGTGCTAATCGTGGACCCATTAAAAATGTAGGGTGCACAAAGCCATGTGAAATGCCCCGAATACTGAAAGGCCCTAGCAACAGCAGTGACTGCTGTTAGGGCAGCCCCGCGTACTCCTCGGGGTATCCGTACTGGCAGGTTGAGAACCACTGGTGTGGACAACACATGTGACATTCCCACAAAATGACAAATCAATCAGTTCTTGCAAATTAGCTCCCAAGTGCCCAGCCGGACGGGCTTTACTTTTCAAAGTGTCCAGAACTGCCAGTCTTTCCCACTATCAACTCCTCCTCTAATCTCCCAAAGGCACCCTCACTTGACATCACTCCAATGCAGATCCATATCTCGCGCAGGCGCCATGTGCTGCGCTTCCGGCGCTTTTACCACTACATTCCCTTCTGTGGGTAAGTGCCTCAGGGAGCTGCACAAGCGTAGGCCACAGCTAGAGCAGAGAGAAAATTCAGAACCAGCTACTAGATAAACTCAAAGCTGTGCAGGGAAAACGGCTCAATATTTTTAATAAAGACCAATTGAAAAAATGATTTTCAGCTCAAAATTAGTATAATGCAATAATATATTAAAAAAAATGCCACCAAAGGTGTACATAGCCTTTAAGGTAGGTTTGTGGGACCTGCATTAGCAACATTAAAGAGGACCTTTCATCAGAATTAAACTTCTAAAGTAACTATACAGGTGTGTAGAGCCGGCGCCCAGGGACCCCCCTGCACTTACTGGTATACCTGGGCGCCGCTCCGTTCTCCGGTAATTGCCTCCGGTATCTTTACAGTTAGGCTCCACCCAGTGGAACCTGCCGTCGGCTCATTCTCCCATGCTGCAGCGCTGGCCAATCACAACGCTCAGCTCATAGCCTGAGAGAGAGCTGAGCGCTGTGATTGGCCAGCGCTGCAGCATGGGAGAATGAGCCGACGGCAGGTTCCACTGGGTGGAGCCTAACTGTAAAGATAACGGAGGCAATTACCGGAGAACAGAGCGGCACCCAGGTATACCAGTAAGTGCAGGGGGGTCCCTGGGCGTTGCTCTACATGCCTGTATAGTTACTTTAGAAGTTTAATTCTGATGAAAGGTCCTCTTTAATGAGATCTTTCAGGTGCAACTACAACCTTTTCTTCTGCCACATTTTCTGGACCCACATGTGCACCCGAGTTTCAGGCACTGAGGCTAGGGCTCGAGAAACTTGCCATGTAGCAGATGGTGGGGTTTAGCCACAACTTTATCTCTTTGTGAGTTGATGGATACCTCCAAAAAGCCCCATCTTTAGGCTCTTAAAACGTGTTCTACGGAGGGTGTAGATTGTCTCTGACAGTGTTCCTCAACTCCAGTCCTCGGGGCCCATTTGTAGGCAGGTCCAAATTGCCAGAAAGTGAGCCAACGCAAGTAGGCAGGGCCAACAGAAGGTGACGCCAGCAAGACCATAGTACAGCACAAAATACAGCCCAGCAGAACCCAGTACCACAGTGAAGCAAAAAAAAAAAAATACTGCCTCAGCAGAACCAAACAACACAGTACCTCCGTTCAGGTCCATAAGTACCTGAGGCTCCTAAATTAATTAATGCTGAGAGCATCAGATCTTTATGTACCTGGCCGGCAGCCATGAGGGGGGGCTTGGGTGGTCCCCTGGGAAAATTTTCTGTAGGGTCTTTGGCCAGTCCACCCCTGCTGAGACTGGAGTTGAGGAACACTGCTCTATGAGATATGCCTCCTAGTATGTATGACTCTCTACTTCATGATGAACCCAGTTATTTGTGCTCTTGAGACTGGACAATCTGTATAGATGATCCAGAAACCACAATTCTGGAGCAGCTGCATGGTTATGTGCAGAATCATCAGAAGCTGTTGTTTAGAGGACTTCTTTGGCCACGTTCACATCTCCGGCAGGCTGTTTGGGAGTTGCTGGATCCCCATCGACTGTAATGAGGTCTGGCGGTGATCCGGCCGCTCTCCAGCATAAATGCATTGCACGCAGCGGTCTTTTTCGGTCCCACCAGATCAGCTTGCTGCAGATGGGACTGCTACCTTTACCCACCAGTCATCATCGGATGGAAGTCACACCTTGCATCCTTAGGGACCCTGTCAGAATTATTGTTATCCTGGTAAAACTGTGGCAGTAGACAAAATGCTGACGGGGAGGCAACTGAATTACAGCAAATTAATGAAACTTAAGTCTGTTTATACTGAGGTTCTGAGAAATGTCTAGTGGCTGGGTAACATGGGGACGTGCAGGTAGACACACTGGATCCTACCTCCTGCTCAGCTTTAGAAGGCCTCCTGCACACGGCCGTTGTGATCCCCAATGCACAGGCAAGTCCGTGCGGCGGTCAGGACGGATCCAGAACCATTCAACTTGAATGGGTCCGTGATCCATCCGTTCCGCAAAAAGATAGAACAAGGTCTATTTTTTTTTTTTTTTGCACAACGGGAGCACGGATCGGAACCACTCTGTAGTCCTTCCGTATCTCCGGAGCCATTCAAGTGAATGGGTCCACATCCGTGATGCAGAATGCACATGGCCGGTGCCCCATGTGTATTGTATGCGGCCCGCAATACACCCACGGGAGCTCAACGGCCTTGTGCAAGAGGCCTAAGGGCCATTGTGATTGGTTAATTGATCATTGCTGCTTATTAACCTTTGTCTAGTTGTACCTACAGGGCTTTAACCCATTTGTGACTGTGCTGTATTTTTCCTCTCCATAAGACGCACTCCCCCGCCCAAAAGCGGAGGGCAAATGGCAGTGCATCTTATGGAGCAAATACTAGTGATCATTAGTAGCGACAAGTGTTGCGCTGGATGTACTCACGGCTCCTGGGCTTCTTCCGGCCCGCTCTGCACTTCTCCTACAGTGTCTGGACGTAGTGCACGTAGGCGGGCAATAGTACCTTACGTTGTATGGTCAGGTCACAGTGCAGCGGGGGCCAGAGGACGACCAGGGAGCGGCGAGTACAGGAAGAGCATGCTAGAGAGTGGTGGCACCGTCCGGAGCAGCAAACTGAAGTTTATTAGTTTTATGTCTGACCTGAGATCTGAAGTCTGATTGAAAAATATTATTTTCCTCCTCTACATCCAGAGCGTCTTATGGAATGAAAAATGCGTTCATACAATTGGGGAAACGACCATTAATTTCATTGCTCCACTGCTGCATCCTAGTTACAATAGGACCAATTCAGTAAATCACCGACTTGCAAAAGAAAAAACGACCGTTTCATGTTCACAGCTCACATGCAGACTTATGTGGCTCCAGTTACATTATTATTCATATATAGTCTATAGTGTTACCAAGAAGATGACGATTAGAGAGTTACATTACTGTAGAGTCAGACTACACCGGGATTGTCGTCCGTTACCGTGGAGATTCATACGTCTGCACAGGAGCAGCAGGCAGAAAAGGTAGGTGAACTTAAATTTATTTACAAAGTTGCTTTATTTTATTTTGGCCGCATTGGAGCAATGCAGAAGTATACACGCCCTTGCTAAAAATTGTCAATGAAAGCCAGCATCTCTTCTGGGATTCAGAAATGCTCATTAAAGGGGTTGTCTCATCTTGCACATTGGTGGCATATTGCTAGGAGAACAGATCCATTGATAAATAGAGGATCCAGTATATTCCAATGTTGCGCTGCTGCCTGTGAAAGGCACTGGAGGCTCTGGCCTTTCACAACAAACGGCTCTTCCAATTGCCGAGTGGGGGGAACCATTCCAGGTCCTGAAGCGCAGCGCTTCCGAGTTTTGTGCTTTTAGATGCTGTGGTCACATTCGACCACGGCATCCGAGGGGGTTAAATGCCTACAATTGGCATTATCGCCGATCGCAGACATTATACCCGGTTGTCTGCTGTATGAAACAGCAGAAACCCGGCGGCTATCTATTTTTAAAGACCGGAGGTTCAGAAAGGGTTAAGCAGATCTGTGTCTCCATGGTAACAGATAAACCGAGTAGTCTGACCGTCCAGGCATCCTCCCTGTTCCCAATCTTATGATAACATTAGGTCTGTGGGCTAAGAAGGTAAAATAAAGTATGACTGCTGGATCAGACTACACAGGGTTTGTTTGTAGTCTGTTACCATGGGTACGAACAGATCAGTGTAGGAGCTGTATACACAAAACCGGACATTTTTAAAGAAACACTGTTGCAAGGCTGCTCCATGCTTCATTTTAGATGCATCGAGACAATATAAATAAATAAAAAAGGCAAGGACACAATTAGGGGAGGGAGAGAGCGGCTTTATTTCATGTCCATCCTGGACGATACACAGTAGAAGCAGCCTCAGTGAGCAAAATCACTAAAACATCAGTGACGTTAAAAAATATCGGCAGTCCTTACAAAAAGAAAAAAATTGAACAAAAAAAATAAGAAAAAAAAAAAAAGAAAAAAAAAAAAATCTGGAAGAACGAATCCAACAAGAACAGCCCTCCAGAGACAAGGCGCCCCCCCAGCGTCATAATGACCTGAACCAGTCTCCAGGGAAGGACCACAACCTCTTAAAAACATACAGACTTAGGCCTCCTGCACACGAACGTGTACGACCCGTGGCCGTGCTGCGGGCTGCAATGCACGAACACCGACCGTGGGGCAGCCACAGCGGATCGCGGACCCATTCACTTTAATGGGTCCGCGAACCGCGCGTTACGCAAAAAGATAGAACATGTCCCATCTTTTTGCGGAACTGAAGTATGGGACGAAACTCCGTAGTGCTTCCGTTCCGCATCTCCGGATTTGCGGACCCGTTGAAGTGAATAGGTCCGCATCCGTGATGCGGAATGCCCACGGAACGGCGCCCGTGTATTGCAAATGCGGTCCCGCAATACGGCAACGGGAAGCACACGTTCGCATGCAGGAGGCCATAGAGACTTATTCAACTGGGGCGGTGGGTTGCATCTGAGGAGGGTCTACCAGTCACCTCTGGGAAGCTTCCCCATCGGCTATTTGACAGGATAATCGTTCCGACTATACAACAACCTGAAGCCAGGAAGCAGACGGGACATACCAAGGTATCAGTGCGTGTTTGTTGTATCGCCCCCTGCTGGCCAGTGTAGGAATATATGTAAGTGAGATCTGCACGGGAGGACCCTTTATAGGTCAGTACTAGGTCTAAAGGTTTCGAATATCCACAAAGGTCGAGGTGGGCAGCAGGATCATCACCACATCATCCCCCCTTTATAGTTGAACTTCAGCTTCAGCAGATACTTCAGATTGACTTGGGCAATGTCGTAAACAATATATCTGAAAGGGGAAAGAGTTAAGGCAGACAAAAACGGATCTGGTCAGAAATGACGAGCTTAGCCTGATCAGAACAGCTTTAGGCCTCATGTACACGAATGTATTTTCTTTCAGTGTCTGGTCCGTTTTTTTGACCGTATGCGGAACCATTCATTTCAACAGAAGGTACTCCATGTGCATTCCACAAGGGAATAGAACATGCGCTATTAATGTCCACATTACGGACAAGGATAGGACTGCTCTATTAGGGGCCAGCTGTTCCGTTCCGTAAAATACAGAATGCACAAGGACGTCAAACGTATTTTTTGTGGATCGCAAAAAGGAGATTTTTGTATAACTTACCAGTTAAATCTCTTTCTCGCTCTTCCTTGGGGGACACAGACCTTGGGTATAGCTCAGCTCCCTAGGAGGCGTGACACTAAGTAAAACTGTTAAGCCCCTCCTCCATCAGCTATACCCTCAGCCTGGAGATAGAGGCTACCAGTTGCGTGTCCAAGTAGTGAAAGGATAACAACCAATAACGGAAACAACCAGCCAGCAACCCAACGGGGCGCCAGACCATAACCCTGTAACCAAACACAGAAGGGTGGGTGCTGTGTCCCCCAAGGAAGAGCGAGAAAGAGATTTAACTGGTAAGTTATACAAAAATCTCCTTTTCTCGCCCATTTTCCTTGGGGGACACAGACCTTGGGACGTTCAAGAGCAGTCCAAGAAGGGAGGGACCACAAACCCAAGGCGGAACACCACCAGAGCATCAGGAAACCGCTGCCTGCAAAACCAGGCGGCCCAACGCAGCATCCGCTGATGCATGCGTATGCACCCTATAGAACTTTGTGAAAGTGTGCAGAGAGGACCAAGTGGCTGCTTTGCACAACTGTTCAGCCGAGGCCCGATGCCTCTGCGCCCAGGAAGCTCCGACTGCTCTGGTGGAATGAGCAGTGACGCCAAAAGGCGGAGGTCTGCCCTTGGCTCGATAAGCCTCAGACACCGCCAGTTTAATGAAACGGGCAATAGCCACCTTGGAGACCGCCAACCCTTTGCGCGAACCCTCCGGAACCACAAACAGGGAGTCCGTGCGCCGAAAGGACCCGGTGACCTCCAAGTAAATCCTCAACGCCCTGACCACATCCAGACGGTGCAGTTCCCGTTCTCTGGGGTGGGAAGGAGAGGGACAGAGCGACGGAAGGACGATGTCCTCATTGATGTGAAAGGCGGAGACCACCTTTGGCAGGAAAGTCGGGACAGGCCGAAGCACAACCTTATCCTGGTGGAAGATCAGGAAAGGTTCGGAGCAAGAAAGAGCCGCTAACTCCGACACCCGTCGGAGAGACGTGACGGCCACAAGAAAGATGACCTTGCAGGACAGAAGGCGAAGGGAGACCTCCCGTAAAGGCTCGAAGGGGGCTGATTGGAGCGCCGAGAGCACCACATTCAGGTCCCAGGAAGGAATTGGAGGGCGGTACGGCGGAACAGAGTGAGCCACCCCTTGTAAAAAGGTCTTAATTGGCCCTAGAGGGGCCAGGGGACGCTGGAGAAGAATAGACAGCGCCGAAATCTGACCCTTCAGAGAACTGAGGCACAGCCCCAGGTCCAGACCCGACTGGAGGAAGGACAGGATTGTGGGAAGAGAAAACCGGAGAGGTGGGATGCTCCGGGACTCACAGAACCCCAGATAGGACCTCCAAACCCGATAGTAGATCCTAGAGGATACGGGCTTACGAGCCCGGATCATGGTGCGGACTACGTCCGCGGAGAAACCCCGTCGCGTTAAGACGGCGGTCTCAATAGCCACGCCGTCAAACGTAGCGAGCCTAAATGCTCGTGGAAGATCGGTCCCTGAGAGAGAAGGTCTTCCCTGGAGGGCAGTGGCCACGGTGCGTCTGCCAACAGCAACATTAGGTCGGCGTACCAAGACCGGCGGGGCCAATCCGGGGCGATTAGAATCGCGGGGACGCCCTCTGCCGCGATCCTCCGAAGAGCCCGTGGCAGGAGGGGAAAAGGAGGAAAGACGTACAGAAGGGAGAATTCGCGCCACGGAAGGACGAGCGCGTCGGCGCCGTATGCCTTCGGGTCCCGTGCCCTGGCCAGGTATAGGGGGACCTTGTGGTTGAATTTGGAGGCCATGAGGTCCACGTCGGGGCGACCCCAGCGAAGACAAAGGGCTTCGAACACCTCTGGGTGCAGGGACCATTCTCCCGGGTCGATGGTGGACCGGCTGAGGAAATCCGCCGCCCAGTTGTCCACCCCCGGGATGTAAATCGCAGATAAGGCCGGCACGTGCGTCTCCGCCCAGAGGAGAATGAGGGTCACCTCTTGCATCGCTGCAGCGCTGCGAGTGCCTCCCTGATGGTTTATGTATGCCACAGCCGTGGCATTGTCCGATTGGATCCGAACAGGGTGGCCCTCAGCAGATGGGTCCAGTGTCTGAGGGACAGAAGAATCGCCCTCAGTTCCAGAATATTGATTGGAAGTCTGGACTCCGATAGAGACCAAACGCCCTGGACGGACCGGGGAGGGAAAACCCCCCCCCCACCCCCGTAAGCTGGCATCTGTGGTAATCACCAGCCAGTTCAGTGGAAGGAAGGACTTCCCCCATAGAGGGATATGCAACCACCAGCCGAGGGAAGCTCGAGCCAGGGGAGGCAGAAGAAAGGTCCTGTCCAGACTCCTCAGTGATTTGTCCCAGGCCGACAGAATTGCCCTCTGAAAGGTGCGGGATCGGAATTGTGCGAACGGCACCACTTCGAAACAGGCAACCATCTTTCCCAACAACCGCATGCTGGATCTGAGGGAAGGGCGGTGATGACGGAGGAGACTGCGAACCGACCAGCGAAGGGCCAGACGCTTGTCCGACGGAAGGCGGACCTCCGCCAACTCTGTATCCAGGAGCATCCCCAGGAAGATCAGCCGTCTGGAGGGGGTAAGGGAAGATTTGGGGTGGTTGATAATCCAACCGAACCGCGTCAGGGTCTCCAGAGTGAGTTCCACACTGCGGGATGTCTGAGAGAAGGAGGGTGCCTTGACCAGGATGTCGTCCAAGTATGGGAGAAGAAAAACACTTCTTGAACGTAGAAGGGCCAAGACAGGGGCCAGGACCTTGGTGAACACTCGAGGAGCAGTCGCCAGACCAAAGGGAAGGGCGACGAATTGGAAGTGATCGTCCCCCACCGCAAAGCGCAGGAAGCGGTGATGACATGGAGCAACCGGAACGTGGAGGTATGCATCCTGAATGTCGATTGAGGCCATGAAATCCCCTCTTTCCAGGGAGGCCACTGCGGACCTGAGAGACTCCATCCGGAATCTCTGCAGTCGGAGAAAACGGTTCAGGCGTTTTAGGTCCAAGATCGGACGCACTGAGCCTTCCTTCTTGGGAACCACAAAGAGGTTCGAGTAGAACCCCCTGAACCTTTCCGTCGGAGGCACGGGGGCGACGACACCCTTGTCCATTAGAGAGTGAATGGCCGCGAAGAAGGCGGCCACTCGTACGGGATCTCGCGGAGGACGGGATCGGAAGAAACGGTCTGGCGGAATGGACGCAAATTCGATTTTGTATCCGCAAGATACAATCTCGAGCGCCCATGCGTCTGAGATGTGGGCCCGCCATACGTTCCTGAATAGGAGAAGGCGGCCCCCCACCCGGGTGGGTGGGGGCGCACCTTCAGGCAGAGGGCTGCTGGCCTGTGGGAGCCCGTGCAGGCTGGGACTTGCGCCAGGTAGGTTGCGTCCGAAAAAACGGCTTCTTGCGTCTATCCTGGGCTGGGCCAGAGGAAGAAGAACTGGCCGCGGGTCTAGACCCGGTGGGCTTGCGAAAGGACCGAAAACGGGACGAACCAGCGCGACCACGGGGGGCGCCCATTGGCCTGGACTGGGGGAGGTGAGTACTCTTCCCACCCGTGGCCTCTGATATAAGTTCGTCCAGACGGGTTCCGAACAGGCGGGAACCCGTGAATGGTAGGCCGGCCAAAGAGCGTTTGGAAGCGGCGTCCGCCGCCCAAACCTTCAGCCAGAGTTCCCTCCTGACAGAAACTGCCAGGGCAGAGGAACGGGCAATGAGGGCACCCGCATCAAGGGAGGCCTCACAGACGAATTTTCCGGCCTGAACAATTAGTTGGGCTAAGGAACGGAGGTCCTGAACAGGGACGTCCGACCCTAACTCCCGTTCCAGTTGCAAACCCCATTCAGAGACCGCTTTGCCAACCCAGGCGGAGGCAAAGACCGGTCTAAGGGCCGAACCAGAGGCAGTAAATATGGCCTTGGAGAGGGATTCCGTACGACGGTCCTCAACAGACTGGAGGGAAGATCCGTCCTGTACAGGAATAGTAGTGCTTTTGGACAGGCGAGCCACGGGAGGATCAACCTTAGGCGGGGATGTCCACGTGGTCACAGAATCCGCTGGAAAGGGATAACAAATGTCCAGCTTTTTGGGTGTAATAAAGCGGACGTTAGGCCGAGTCCAAGCCTTGGATACCACAGAAGAAAAATCAGCGTGTATGGGAAAAACCTTGGAGGCCTGTTTGGGGCGGAGAAAGGACACGCCGGCCTGTTCAGAGCTGGGGGGGTCATCGTGTAGCTGAAAGGTATCACGGATGCTAGTGACAAGATGCCCCACCGCGGACGCCAATTTGGACGGAAGCTCTGAGTCCATGTCCACGTCCGAATCCGCCAGTTCTCCCTCAGAAAGCGTATCCCTTTGAGAGGATAGACTTGACTGAGCTCGCACGCATGGCGGAGAGAGCGAAGCATCTGGAGAAGATGTGCGCTCAACCCTTGAACGTTTCTGAGTATGCCGGGCCCTGGAAGATTCGCTGGGAGGCAGGGAACCAGTGGGGGCGGCAGAAACGGTAGTCCCAGCGGGTGCGACAGGGATTGTGGCAGCCTGCGGGAGAGGCGGTCTATCCACGAGACGGCCCACTACGTGTGTAAGGCTTTCCACCGCCTGAGACAGAGACCTAGCCCAGTCAGGGGGTTCAGAGGCACCGGGGGGCGCAGCGGGAAGCGGGCCCTGCACCGGGGCCTGACATGCAAGGCAATGCGGCTCAGATTGCCCACGCGGAAAAAGTTCCTTACAGGCGGTACAGGCATGGTACCAGGGTTTGGGGGCACCTGTGGGATCTGACATGCTGAAGTGTGGTTGTACTCTAATATAGAGACCACAAAGGGTTATAGCAGCTATGACCAGGAGGGTTAGGAGAGGGTTAACTGTCCTACCAGTGCCTCAGAAGAACGTCAGGAGATGGCCCAGATCAGCAGCAGCAGAGAAGCAGTGAACAGCAGTGAGCAGCAGAGAGCAGCAGAGAGCGCCCACAGAAGCCGAGCGATGTACACAGGAGGTTAGAGTCCCCCACCGTGTCCCAGCTTCCTGTCAGGAGTGAGGAAGCGCGGGAAACCTCAGCAGAAAGCGCGGGGAACAAGCTCCGCCCCCTCCAGCGCTTGAAATGTCTCCTGTGAAGGAGAACGTAGCTCCGCCCCCAAAATGACGCGCGGAAGCCCCGCCCCCTGCCGGGACCGCTAAGCCCCGCCCCCCGTTCTCGGCGGGAAGGGGGAGAGAGAGAAGAGAAAAATGGAGTCAGCCCCGATGAGGGGGAGGGGGGGGGAGAAAGATAGCAGCGTGGGGGGGAAAAGCGTGGGGGTGCTGAGGATGCTGCTGTGCTGCATTGTCCTGCAGATGAGCGCTCAGAATGAGCGACCACGGGTGCCCCCCTTACCCAGAGGGGTAGATGCTGCAGATAGGGACGGGGTATGGGCTGGAATAGCCATCTCACCGTGCGACGTCTTCACCCTCAGTCCTTTCCAGCAGGGTCGCCCCTTCAGCCACTGGCACCGCAGTGGCAGGAAGCTGGAAGAGGGGCTTGGCGTGCGGGCGACCCCCTAGCTGGCGGGATGTAGGGGAGCCATTGCTGCCCAGATCCTCCTATTGCTTCTGTGGGGGAGGCAGCAGTGCAGATAAGTTGGCACTGGCGCAGCTCAACCCCGGGAGAGCAGAGAGGTCAAATGCGTCTCTGGTATCCCTAGGAAAAAATAAAATAACAAAATTAGAAGAAAAAGTAAAAATAACAAGGAGAAAACAGCCCTGCAGTAGCAGGGAGTGTCTTGCCTCCTTGGACACTAAGCTAAAACTGGTAGCCTCTATCTCCAGGCTGAGGGTATAGCTGATGGAGGAGGGGCTTAACAGTTTTACTTAGTGTCACGCCTCCTAGGGAGCTGAGCTATACCCAAGGTCTGTGTCCCCCAAGGAAAATGGGCGAGAAATACATACGGTCGTGTGCATGAGGCCTTTTTTGCACAGCTGCAGGTTTCTTACATACTTTTCTTTCACCATTTTCAATATCTCTGCTTGCTGTCAGTAAGGGTAGGTTATTTACCATCCGGAAAAACTGCAGTGGGATACGGCTGCAGCAAAGCGGAAAGGACCGGAACTAATCTCATTGATACGTGGCTGTGGCAAATCAGTTCTGCGAATTTACCACGGATTTCACCTTTTGCGGGTGAACTCCGCAACAAACATCAACATACATGGATTCTGATTTTTGCCATTCAGTGTGGACATACCCCTAACCAGGTAAATTCAGAGAACTAAAATACTTTTCAGAGCTGAGGGTTTGTTGCTGCTGCATTCAGTCTAGAGCAGGGATGCTCAACCTGCGGCCCTCCAGCTGTTTTAAAACTACAACTCCCACAATGCCCTGCTGTAGGCTGTTCAGGCATGCTGGGAGTTGTAGTTTTGCAACAGCTGGAGGGCCGCAGGTTGAGCATCCCTGCTCTAGGTAATTCTTCATTTGCAGCAAAAATCTCTCCAGCCCTGATAATCTGCTTTACGTGCTGTGTTTTGCGGTCCGCAATACACAGATACCACCATGCGCCTTCCACAATTTGCGGAACGGGCGGCCTATTATAGAAATGCCTATTCTTGTCCGCAAAATGGACAAGAATAGGACATTAATCTATCTTTTTTCCGGGGCCACAAAAAAAAGAAAAAAGAAAAAAGGCTCGGATGGGGAACCAAAAGCACGTTCGTGTGAATGCGTCCTTAGGCCAGGAGACAACAAATGCGTTAAAGGGGTTTTCTGTGAGTTAAATACAGACGATACATTCTCAGGCTAGGTCATCAGTAGCTGGTCAGTGCAGGGTCCGACCCTCAGCGCCCCCTGCTGACTGTCTGCAGCACTTAGGGGAGTGAGGTCACATGCATCGGTCACAAGGCCTTTGTGCAAGATCCGTCCCATTTAAGTGAATGGGCGTGGGCTGCAATACCAAGCACGGCCACTACACAATGGACGGAGCTATACCTCGGCAGACTATGAAGAGGGTGCAAGCCCAAGTCCTGGCACTGTGGTTCATTCAAAACAGTTGATCGGAGAGGATGCTGGGAGTTGTACCCACATTGAAGTCCCGGAGAGACCCTTTAAGCTTTTTTTCCGGAATTCTATCGTACATGCAACACGGACGTCTGGTCTATAAAAACGTCAACTGCTAGCGAGCGTCATAGATACAGGGTGTCTGCTGTGTAGGCAATAACGCCAATTGAAGACATTTAACCCTACAGATGCTGTGGTCAATTATGACCACGGAAAAAACCCGGGAGCCATAGGTTTGCTCTGAAAGCAGGGCTTTGAGATCTGTAACGGTAAATGGTGCAGTTAAAAAGTACAACAACTTGTCCCGCAAAAAACAAGCCCTCATATGGGGAAGGCAGGGAAAATCCTCCAGGGCTAAAAGGGGTTAAATTCACACAAACTCTTGCCTGTGCGCAACACACAAAAAAAATATTTAAATAAATTATGTCGTGAATAAGTCACACACTGAACTTTATGCAGGAAAAGCCATGTGTGATCCGCGACCAAATACCTAGCAGAATGTGACTTTTCGCCGCCGTCGCATAGTAACGCAACCACATTCTCAAACATTACTTGCTATCTGCGTGTCGGGCATCTGAAGTCGCCGTGTAGCGTAGATGGCAAATTGCAGGTATTTTTTGGGACGTCGCAAACCTTATAGTTGTACAACACAGACACGACAAATTCGCCGTCGCAGCTAAGATTCTGCCCCCCCCCCCCGGCGGCCTTGGAATCGCCACTTTTCAGCGGCATATTCTTAAAGGCAGCCGGCGGCTATGGAGATCCATCCTCTGGAGACTGTTGTGTCCATAAGGAAAAGCATCAGGAAAAAAAGGATACTCGTTATAGAGCAGACTGGTGTCCGCGATGTTGGTGGAAACCCCTTTCCCCATAGGAACGTCCACTCCATCGAGCTGTACGGTGGCAGCAGGATCCGGGGCCGTTCTACCCAAACCTACAAAGAGAAAAAAGTCAGACGGACACATTGACAAGACGCAGAAGAGGAAAACTGGGATGACTGCGGCCGTGTCGGGATCGGGCTTGCATAGCACGCAAAGGCAGGGCGCTACACATACCGCGCGCACATATACACATCACCGGCGTGCGCCCCTCAGTACTTACCTTTCACACTGTGTTTACCCTTAGGTACTTTTGCGATGTGAGCAGCAGCTTTTAATTCATGCCTGGAAATAAGGATAAGAGGTTAGGAGTAATGGCTGCTTTGGACAATCCCTTCCTATGGCGCCCACCTAGATCGTATAGATAAGGGGGTGATAATCCGCGGCAGGTTGAGCCTCTGCATTGTGAATTACAATCATGTACCACCCCCGCTATAAGGCTACTTTCACATCTGCATTTCTGCTGGACCCGCCATGGATCAGCAAAAACGCTTACGTTATGATAATACAACCGGCTGCATCCGTTATAAATGTATTCTCTCAAACAGCCATGGCGTGTCCGTCGCTACAACTATTGTAAGTTAATGGGCGCCGGATCGGTTTTCTTTTGTGTCCGAGAAAACGGATCTTGTACCATAGACTTGCATTGCGTTTCAAGCCGGATCTTGTTCCGCATCCCATGAGGCAATCAAAAACGCCGCTTTCAGGGTTTTTTCTGTCTGGCATGGGAAGGCAAACAAACGGAACGGAATGCATGCTGGTGCACTCTGCTGAGTTTTGTCCCCAATAAGTGGGGACAAAACTAAGGCGTTTTCCTCCAGTATTAAGATCCTATGACGGAACTCAATACCGCAAAAGAAAACGATGATGTGAACGTAGCCTAACATGTATAGGTCCTTGCAGCGCATATGGACATGGAATGTACCAATGCGACAAACCACATTAAAAAAAGTCTTGCGCGACTTCGGGCGATATGAACTTTGGCTCCACAGAGCCAATACATTTTAATGCCGTATGGAAACAGCATTGAAAATTAAGTTTTTGAACAAATCAACGCCGGATCTATGATGCAAAGGTCGATTTGCTCAAGCCTAGTGATAAATATATAATTATTGGGGGGGGGGGGGTCTGACTGATACAACCACCACCAATCACAGAAACAGGGTTCTTCCCCATGCAGCAGTAGGCATGTGTGACCACTGCTCCATTCGCATGTACTCAGGAGTGCCCTCAGAAGTGAATGAAATGGGGGTAATATATGCGCATCACATAGGGGGATCAAATCCCCCATTCTCGTGATTGGGGAGAGTCCTAACAGTCAGACCTCCAGCGATTACAAATGTATCCCCTTATCCTATGGGCTTGGGGTAAATGTTGGTTATGGGAAAGCCAGGATTTTTAGGCCATCAATATCTTATCTGCAGGGGTCTGACGCCCTCGACCCCCAGCGATCAGCTGTTCGCGAGCACACAGTGAATTGGAGCAGAACTGCAGCAATCTGCTCTGTCCACTACACAAGAGATGGCGGAGTCAGCGCTGGAGCAACTTGGGAACAGGGGCGACCCCAACCGATTAGATAGATGGTCTACCCTGAGGATAGGCCCTTAAAGGGGTTGTCTCATTATGGACAATGGGGGCATATCACTAGGATATGCCCCCATTGTCTTATAGGTGCGGGTGCGGGTCCCACCGCTGGGGCTGGGAGCCTCACCTATATAGAAAACGGAGCCCCGCAAGTGAAGGAGGGCGCACTGCGCATGCACAGCCGCCCTTCATTCATTTCTATGGGGCCGGTGAAAATAGCAGAGAGCTGGCTCGGCTATTTCCGTCGACCCCATAGAAATGAATGGGAGCGGGGGCGGTATGGTCCCATTCACTTTTATGGAGAGCCGGATTGTTGGTGGCCTGACCGGAGTCCTCCACCCACCACCTTGCGGGGCTCAGTTCTCGATATAGGTGGGGGTCCCAGTCCCAGCACCTATAGGACAATGGGAGCATATCCTAGCGATATGCCCCCATTGTCCATGATGAGACAATCCCTTTAATCTACTAAACATGGACAATTCCTTCAAGTAGGTTTTAAAGGAAAAAAAAAAAAAAAATGATTTTACTTACATGTTTCCGAGAGCGACTTCTCCCAGCAGAATCAGGCCTATCGGATTACCAGGCATTGTATGACAGTAGTTTGCACTTTTAGACACCATGTCGGCAAAGTAGATACCTTTACCAAACATGTAACCGGTCTGCAACAAGAAACAAGGACATGACGTCACCGCCATATAGACACTGATGTGCGGCATAGGAACTTGAATTAATTCCCCTGTTATTTCTCACGTCTTCGCAGCATTAACATGTGTACTCACAACAGGTGCTTCAGGTGGAGCGATTCGGAGACCCTGGGATAAGATTCCAGCAAAGTTTGTGGCGCGGGACCCGTGCCACAGCAGCTGGCGGTTGTGCAGCTGCCGGAATGGCTTGTACCGCTGCCTCTCTCCTTCTCGCGCAATCTTGAAAATCTTTTATACAGGAAACAAAGGAATCGAGAAAAAAAAAAAAAAATCATTTATGAAAGACCCAAAATGCTTTTATTTTTGTGGATCGAGAGATGGAGAATTCCTGTTCACATATACGTGCCATTAGCGGTGTGTCACTGAAACACACAGGTTAGGCGGTGGACACATTTGGAGTCATTGTTTATATAGATTTGGACATATTTGGGGCTAAAGACATTTTTTTTTTTTGCTATAGGTCTTTATACAACATTTTTTTTTGCTTAATTCGGCCTCTGTGTTTCACTGTACATCACAGCTGCTGTTTCCCATGAAATCCGCTCAGGCTCCAGGCCCTCTCTTTCCTGTTCAAAGCAGATTCATGGGTTTGATTTTCTCATAAATCAGCTTAGTTCATTCATAATAGAAAAGAGTGAGGGACTGAAGGTTAGAAAACCAGCGATTTATCATAGAATGGCCTTTGGCAGCTGCAATATACGGCGATACACAGAAGCTGCAGAAGCCAACGCAACATCTTTAATATAAGCCCTATTATAAAACGTTCAGCCCAATTAAAAGAACAGCTCCAAGGGTGTCCATAGCCTTTAATTAAAGTGTACTCAAGCTTTCATCTATACTTAATTAAAACCTATTCTAAATGTGATGTAAAGAATGTTTCCAATATACTTTATTTTTTTAAACTTTTCCTAGAGGAATAGGGACCTGCAGTGTGCTTTGCAATGTGTACACCTGTATAACGCAGTGTATGAATTCTCCCGGGGCCGCACTGCAGGTTGTACAGACCGGAGCACTCCTCCTCCTGCCTGTACCAGCGCTGCCCTGCTTAAGCCTGGCATTGATGGGCTATGTCTTGGTTTAGCAGAGCAGACACAGGCAGGAGGAGCGATGTTCCATGTGAGCTCCTGCCCTGTGCTTGCTCTGCTCATCGCTCTTCCTGCATGTGCCCACTCTGCTAAAGCCTGACACTGCCCACCTATGCCTGGCTTTGGCAGAGCAGCACTGGCACGTGGGGGGGGGGGGGGGCTAGCAATGCTCCGGCCTGTACAGCGCTTGGTGTGGCCCTAGCGGAATCCATAATCCCATACGCAGCAGGGTACGGAATGTAATGCATGATAGGCATCTGAACTGCAGAAAAAGTAAAAAATATATATATATATATTTATATTCTTTACATCACATTTACAATAGATTTAGGGACACTTTAAAAGCAATGTTTCTGTAAGATACTCACATCCAGAACCTCCAGGTCATATGCATTGTGGGTCTCAGCGTGAGTGTTCTTCACATACTGATGAATTATCTTGGCCTCCTCTGAGTTCTTGTCAACCACCTGTAAAGAGAAGAAAGAATACCTCAATGTTTTCCACATGCCATAGGTTTCCCAGACTCCACTTACGGGGACCCCACTATGATAATGGAGATCCGACCGCTGGGAATCCCACCAAATTACCAGCAGTGCCATGAATGTTGCATCGCATGCACGGTGAATCAGAGGCATGCGTAACGGACCCAGCTCCCTTGTAAAAACCATATAGCATTGCACTAATATCCAGGGGTGGTACTTATGACTCACCCCCCCTCATGTACAGTTACATAGCAAAATGCTTTAAAGAGGTATATTGTATTTTACACAAGTCTACAAAAAGTTTCCATCTTTAGAGGCTTCAATACCTCAATGTCAGTTTTGATCTTTTCATATTTCACATCGATTGGATCTTTCTCGGTGTCATCCGTGCCGCCTCGTAAGAGACTGTACGCCACTTCGATGTCCAGCAGATTGTCCAACATCTGCACCTTAGCCTGGAAACACATTAAAAGATACATTGTGCAAATTGCATGAACCGTTCGGGCATATGACCAGCGCAGAGAATGCGAGTGAAATCACGGACCTGGATGTAGTCCACATTGTCCAGAAGAGGCGGCTTTTTCATTCCAAAGTCATGTGGTATTAATGTGTAGAAGCGATTGGACAGATCCAGGAGTTTGGCTTCGGTGGAACTGTCCGATACAGCCTAAAATATAGATTAAAACAAAAAGCGCCATCTAATGGTAAACCGGTAAATTACACAAAACCTCAACACTGTCCACATTTATTTTAGACACTTCATTACAAAGCATATCTGCAGGAGACACGACTCACCTGCTGCACTTCGTTCAGAATGGAATAGGCGCTCTGAATCTGGCGCTTGCTAAGTTTGCCCAATGGCATCTTCTGGAGATCAATCTGCAACAAAGAGGAGAATTTCTTATTAGCCTAAGCAGACGACGCATACAGCGCAGCAGCGGTCTTCGACTCTCCATCTGTTGGCTAGGCTACCCACTTGTTAGGACGCCAAATCCCCCATCTCTTTGGTAGATGCTCCTCAAGGAGCCCCCTGCTGTTACATCCCACAACTTATGCCCTATCCACAGCATAAGAAATGTTTGACCGGCTGGGGTCCAACCACCGGGGACCTCGCTGGCCACTAGAACGGAGGTCTGTGTTCCCCTTGAATGGAGGCAGCGGACATGCCTGTCTGCTACTTCATTCAAATTGACTGATTTACTGAGCACGTGTGACCACCAGCACTGCGCACATAACGTGGACATTTACGTCAGGGGGCGCCATGTCAAGTGTGCAATAGCAAGGGGGCAACATGACAGGCATGCAATAGCAATGGGCACCATAATATGTACGTAACACCAGGGGGCACAGAGTAAATGAATATCTGTGTGTGGGAAACCCACTGAGTTGTGTATTTTAAATCTAAAGACCAGGAGGGAAAAATACCTCAAACTCCACCATGGCCTTCTTCATGCTCTCCACGTCAAATATCATCTTGATGAGCTCCTGCACAGCCTTGGGGAGTTTGGATTTCGTACCGGCTCCTTCGGAGAGCTTCTTCACAACATCTTCCTCCTGCAAAACACAAGTAAAAATTTACTGATCAAACTGAGCAGGTATAAGGCAAATATATAAACGGTGTCAGAATCTGGTGGATCCCTTTATGTGTATGGTACAGAGCCTCATACATTGCCTAAAATAGCGGCGGTCCAGGCGGAATACACTGGACCCTCCATAATTATGTACCTGTCCGTAGTCAATCTCCAGGGGGTAGAACTTGTTGGGGTACTTTGTGAAATTTGTCGAATGCCACGCATTGCCCGTCTTTTCTTGGTACAGGTTCAAGAAATGGTCAATGGCTTCTTCTTTGGAGGTCATTTCTTCTAGTTTATTACTGCCGATAACCGTGCCTACGCGACCCCAGGAACGGAAGACCCAGTACCTGCAGAGAGCACCACAAAAAATTAAAACGCTTGTTACAAGCCTGTGCAACGTACTGTATTTTTAGGGGAGGGGAATGAAATGTAGTGAGCCTCATGGAGTGACTATATTCAAGAGCACGTCCATTATGAAAGCACTCATTAGTATGCAGGAGGTGCTGGGAGCGGCGAGTGGAACACCGCCATGGATGGCTGTACTCAAGGAAGGCTCTCTAGTCTTCCTCTGGACCCAGTGCTGCACGACCTACAGTGTTCAGGGCATAGTGCATGCATGTAGGACTCACTATGGCCCGATTCTGTGCGATGTCAGGTCACAGTGCAGCACGGAGACCAGAAGAAGGCCAGGGAGCGTTGAGTGAAAGAGACCGGTGGATCTGAAGAATGGTGGAGCTATCCGGAGAAGGAGAGGCAAGTTAATTAATTATTAGGTCTGATAAAATATGGGGATCTGATTGGAGGTCTAAAGGATCTTGGGGGGGGGGGGGTTCTGATTAGAAGTCTGAAGGATCTTGGGGTTCTGATGAAAAAATATGGTAATTCCCAGAAGAATGCCGTCATCTCCACCAGGGCAGAGACAGGGATTACACACCTGGAGTCTCTGTCGTGTTCAATTAGCTGCAGTTTGTAGTAAGAGTTGGTCCCTCGGGTTATATCTACCAGGCCGAGAGTGGCGCTGAAGATCTTGCCGCTCTTCTCCAGCACGTGAGATGAATTTTCCAGCCCTGAAAGGAAAAACTCGACATTTCAGACACAGCAGATCCATGGGAGCCCTCGCCCGCTACAGCTCAGGGGTCCATTCACACGCGGCAGATTTGTCGCAGAAAGCCACACACCTGCCGCAGAATCAACTCCATTAAGATTGATCGGACAGTAGCCGAAAACAATGCAACAAACCTGCTGCATGTGAACACACCCTGAAGAACGGCTTACCAGAATCGGGGTCGACAGCTGCTCCTCCTTTGACAGTCAGTTTCATTTTTTTCTCGGATTTGCTGCCCCCTAAAACAGGAAATTATTCTTGGTTATCTGCAAATCAGTGATCTTTACATGAAAACATGGGGGGAAAAATAAATATAATAATAAAATCCGATCTATTCTGGCTCTGGGATTTTAGACATTTTTCCTACTCACCCTGCTCCTCCTTCACTTTCCCCGCGCTCTTTCCTGCGGTAGACTTGGGTTTTGGCTTGGGCTCCACTTCCATCTTCACCTCTGCCCCCCAGGTAGAAATCCCGTGCTGGGTCAGTAGTTCCTGGATGCTCTTCCCAGACTGCACTTCCTTGAGGAAGTTCTCGCTCACCACTCGCACGTTGGCAGCTTTTACTTCTTCCATCTTCTTATTCATCTTCTCCACCTCCTCTGTGGATGGTCAAGACACAAGCATGTTACCTTAACCTCCTAACAGTCACGCTAAAAATCAGGAAAACCCTCCCAAAAATGTCACTTTTTAGAAAATCTTGTTGCATTTTTAACCCTTTAGCGACAATTAATTTTAGACATTAGGACCAGTAACATTTTTCCCCTCTGTATTCCAAGTCAACTTTTTTTTTTTTTTTCTTCTAAATGTGAAACCATTTTGGGATGATCTCGCTATCATATTAAATAACTTATACATTTATTTTAAGGGGGAAAGATATAAAAAAAATAAAGCAATTTTAACATTATTTTGTGAAATTTACTTACGGCGTTCATTGTGTGGTATAAATAACATAACTTTATTATGTGGGTCACTACAATGATGATAATACCACATTTCTATAGACTTTTTACTATTTTTCCTTTCCTCCTGCAGGCTGTTTGCTCTGCAACTGCCCCCTCCTCCAGACTGAAGAGGAGGGGGGCGGCTGTTTTAGCTGCTCATATCTCTGGATCGTTAGGAGCTAGAGATATGGGTATTCCAAGCATTCAAACACTACCAGAATGACAGCAATATCTTCAGTAAATGGGAAGATATCGCTGTTAGAAATCGGGATGCAGTGAATGCAGCTGTAAGTGAAAGTAAACACAGGTTTTAGTGCATTTATTCCCGACTCTCCTGCTTCCTGTTGTGATCATGTTCCTTTATTAAAGGGAACCTGTCACCAGGATTTTGTGTATAGGGTTGAGAACATGGGTTGCTAGATGGCCGCTAGCACATCCGCAATATCCAGTCCCCATAGCTCTGTGTGCTTTTATTGTGTAAAAAAAAAAATTTGATACATATGCAAATTAACCTGAGATGAGTCCTGTCCCTTAGATGAGTCACGCACAGGACTCATCTCAGGTTAATTTGCATATGTATCAAATCGTGTTTTTTACACAATAAAAGCACACAGAGCTATGGGGACTGGGTATTGCGGATGTGCTAGCGGCCATCTAGCAGCCCATGTCCTCAGCTCTATACACAAAATCCAGGTGACAGGTTCCCTTTAAAGCATGGAATGCCAGTTTTCAAAGATCCGGCCCATGTCTCTAGCTTATGGCAATGAGAAGATTTCAGCAGCTAAAGCAGGACCCCACCATCCATTGCCCCTTCCACCCAAGTAGTGCTCAGGCAAAATAGGTGGTTAAAGGGGTTGTCTCACGTCAGCAAACAGCATTTACGCTGGGTTCACACCTGAGCGTTCTGAAAGGAGCGCTCTGTATGCGCGATTGTACCGGCGTTTGCAATCGCGCATACAGAGACAAGCGAACGCCCATTGTCGCGCGTTCCCGGAAGTCTATGTACGGGAACGCGCGACAAGACCCCCCAAAGAAGCTCATGTACTTCTTGGGGCGTCGGGCGTTTTACAGCGCGATCGTACGCCCTGTAAAACGCCCAGGTGAGAACCATTCCCATAGGGAATCATTAGTTTCTCCTTGTTGAGCGTTTTACAGCGCGTAGGAACGCGCTGTAAAACGCTCAGGTGTGAACCCAGCCTTATCAAGTAGAGAAAGTGGTCGTGTAAGAAAAAGTGTCAGCCAGGACCGCGGGAGTGCACATAGGCCAGAGCTTTTTCCTAGTGTCCAAGCACGACCACCACTACTGGATTGCCAGGTGGTCATAACCATGGAAACAAGCAGGGAAGGCAAAGGGGGGAGCAGGGAGCGAGAAGTAGACAGGGCAAGGGGCAAACCGACAAAGGAGCAAAGAAGGTGAGGGACAGGTCAAGAGAGGAGCAGAAAAATCAAGGGGCAAACAGAAAATAATGCAGAGAGGAGGAGGGGGCAAAGGAAGGACCAAAGAACGGAGGGAAACTGCAGTACGGTAGAAGCTGTGACTGGCACTTACTCTGGCTGCTGATGCAGACCGTGGCTTTATTCACAGATCCGGTTGTCTTTCCGCCCAGCTCTTCTATCGAAGCCCGTATCTCCTCTTTGTTCTTGGACAGTTTACCCAGTACCAGAATCACCATTTTGGTCAACGGTTTACCTAAAAAAGAAAAAAACATTTAACTGCGGAGGTCACCACCTCAATATTCACTGACAGCAGAAAAAGTGCAGACGGCCACTCACCTTCAGGTAAGGGCTCCTCTTTAACAGCCGGGGCGGTAGAGACAGGAGCAGAGACCGGGAGGGGGGCCGCAGGAGGGAAGCCGCGGTCCTGTCTCTTAAACTTGAACTTCTTCAAATACGGAACCTCATGGAACTCCTAGAAACAGGAAAACGTAAGAAAGAGGGAGAAACGTCACTAAAACTGGAGATAAAGCGGCAAGCTCAGTCCTGATGCCCATGTATAAGATGGCTAATCAAAACTCCTGAAAATTATTATAGATCCACATACAAGTCAACAGGGGGCGGTATTATAGTAGTTATATTCTTGTACATAGGAGGCAGTATTATAGTAGTTATATTCTTGTACATAGAGCAGTATTATAGTAGTTATATTCTTATAGGAGCAGTATTATAGTAGTTATATTCTTGTACATAGGAGCAGTATTATAGTAGTTATATTCTTGTACATAGGAGGCAGTATTATAGTAGTTATATTCTTGTACATAGGAGCAGTATTATAGTAGTTATATTCTTGTACATAGGAGGCAGTATTATAGTAGTTATATTCTTGTACATAGGAGGCAGTATTATAGTAGTTATATTCTTGTACATAGGAGGCAGTATTATAGTAGTTATATTCTTGTACATAGGAGCAGTATTATAGTAGTTATATTCTTGTACATAGAGCAGTATTATAGTAGTTATATTCTTATAGGAGCAGTATTATAGTAGTTATATTCTTGTACATAGGAGGCAGTATTATAGTAGTTATGTTCTTGTACATAGGAGCAGTATTATAGTAGTTATATTCTTGTATACAGGAGCAGTATTATAGCAGTTATATTCTTGCACATAGGAGCAGTATTATAGTAGTTATATTCTTGTACATAGGAGCAGTATTATAGTAGTTATATTCTTGTACATAGGAGCAGTATTATAGTAGTTATATTCTTGTATACAGGAGCAGTATTATAGCAGTTATATTCTTGCACATAGGAGCAGTATTATAGTAGTTATATTCTTGTACATAGGAGCAGTATTATAGTAGTTATATTCTTGTACATAGGAGGCAGTATTATAGTAGTTATATTCTTGTACATAGGAGCAGTATTATAGTAGTTATATTCTTGTATACAGGAGCAGTATTATAGCAGTTATATTCTTGCACATAGGAGCAATATTATAGTAGTTATATTCTTGTACATGGGAGCAGTATTATAGTAGTTATATTCCTGTACATAGGGGCGGTATTATAGTAGTTATATTCTTGTACATAGGAGGCAGTATTATGGTAGTTATATTCTTGTACATAGGAGCAGTATTATAGTAGTTATATTCTTGTACATAGGAGGCAGTATTATAGTAGTTATATTCTTGTACACAGGAGCAGTATTATAGCAGTTATATTCTTGCACATAGGAGCAGTATTATAGCAGTTATATTCTTGTACATAGGAGGCAGTATTATAGTAGTTATATTCTTGTACATAGGAGGCAGTATTATAGTAGTTATATTCTTGTACATAGGAGGCAGTATTATAGTAGTTATGTTCTTGTACATAGGAGCAGTATTATAGTAGTTATATTCTTGTACATAGGAGCAGTATTATAGTAGTTATATTCTTGTACACAGGAGCAGTATTGTAGTATTCTTGCAGGTATGGGGCAGGATTACACACAATCTTGTCAGTACTGCTCTGCTGAGGACAGGACTACATAGGAGGCAGATAATATAGAAGTACTTTACCTTAGGTGTCACCCAGTCCTTTCTGTCAGGAGTCTGTGTTTTAGCAACACATTTTGTCCAGGCGCTGATATCTCCTGTACAGTAGTAGCCATCGGTCTTGAACACAAACTGTCCCTTACATTCCTCACAAGGGAGCAAAGCACCAAACGCCATGCCGTCCGCCACCCGGTCCAGGATCTGCAGCACCACAGAAGTGAACAGACTTTAGAAATTGTACAGCAATATATTCTGCAAGTCTGCCACCCAAGGCACACCCGTGACGTCACATTATTGCGCACCCACAAATAATATTTATTTTTACACTATTTTCCAATAGACGTTAACAATTCTTAAGAGGTTTCATTATCTCCGCTTGCTGCCATTTAACAACTTCTTCCTCGCTCACAGGTAAACTCTCCAGAAATGGCTATAAAGTGATGATCTACATGTATCTGGATTACGGTATTACCACTTACATTCGTCTCCCCAGATGGGACCTGCTGTTTATTGGCGATAAGCAGCTCCTTCATGTCGTTGGTGCTGCAAACCTTCTTCAGCTCATCCTTTATGCTCCAGATGAGCTCCGTCTGTTCCTGTGTCGGGAGAAAAGGAGAGAATTGATGTAAAGAAAGAAAATATGTCAATGATTACGCAAAAAAAAAAAAAAAATGGCATTTCACGGTCCCTCTATTATTCCTCTGGAAAATGTATGCATATATTTGTAGATAAGGAAGGCGTTTACTGACAAGTCCAGTGGTACCAGCCAGGAGTAATTGTGCGTCCCTTTCACTCACCTTGAGCAATTTCTCAAGTTTTGATTCCTTTTCCTTCTCCTTCTTTAATTTCTTTTTGGAAACGGCAGATCCGTCCAGCTCATCTCCTTTTCTTTTCCTAAAGAAATGTTAAAGAAAGACTTAGGTGGACTTGTTATCACACCGACCAGGAGACGATCTGAGGATTCCCAATATATACAAAAAGCACATACTTATCTTATAAACAATAAGTACTATTAATATACACAAATAAACCGCATCGCAAGTTGAGTCACTGTGTACACTTATCCCGAGTTACATTCTGTATTACACTCCAGAGCTGCACTCACTATTCTGCTGGTGCAATCACTGTGTCCATACATTACTTATCCTGTACTGATCCCGAGTTACATCCTGTATTATACTCCAGAGCTGCACTCACTATTCTGCTGGTGGAGTCACTGAGTACATACATTACTTATCCTGTACTGATCCCGAGTTACATCCTGTATTATACTCCAGAGCTGCACTCACTATTCTGCTGGTGCAGTCACTGTGTACATACATTACTTATCCTGTACTGATCCCGAGTTACATCCTGTATTATACTCCAGAGCTGCACTCACTATTCTGCTGGTGGAGTCACTGTGTACATACATTACATTACTTATCCTGTACTGATCCTGAGTTACATCCTGTATTATACTCCAGAGCTGCACTCACTATTCTGCTGGTGCAGTCACTGTGTACATACATTACTTATCCTGTACTGATCCTGAGTTACTTCCTGTATTATACTCCAGAGCTGCACTCACTATTCTGCTGGTGCAGTCACTGTGTACATACATTACTTATCCTGTACTGATCCCGAGTTACATCCTGTATTATACTCCAGAGCTGCACTCACTATTCTGCTGGTGGAGTCACTGTGTACTTACATACATTACTTATCCTGTACTGATCCTGAGTTACAGCCTGTATTATACTCCAGAGCTGCACTCACTATTTTGCTGGTGGAGTCACTGTGTACATACAGTACATTACTGATCCTGAGATCCATCCTGTATTATACTCCAGAGCTGCACTCACTATTCTGCCCATGTTTCATTTCTTCAACACATTGAAGCGCCAAATACAGTAATGTCACCGTTATACCGCAGTTAGTGACCACATAGAACTCTAGCCAGAGATGGTGAACCCTCCAGGAGACAGAGCGTTATTCAGAGACCCCAGTCCGTAAATTCTGCCAAAATGTTCCTAAACTGAATGGGGGTGAATACTTATGCATTCAAGTTTGAAAATAAAACTAAACCTCTGCCACGATTCAAGGTAAAATTCACAAACAAAACCAAATATCTAGGGGTGTTGAATACTTTCTGCCAGGTGCTGAGTATAACGCCTCTATCATGGAAATCAACCCCGAGCGGCAGTAATAATGAGGAAACCTGTGACACGGCCCGATGCTCTGGAGTCTGTAACCTGTGACGCCTCTCCCCCTAATTAAGCCTTCCTGATGTCGAGGTGTGACCGCCGTATACCAGGAGAGGGACGCTGCTGTATCCTCCCGAGCGGACATAAGGGGACATTAGAGCCTCCGCGTCTAATTACTGAGGTAATTCATCAAATCAGCGCTCAACACCTTCACTAATGATGACGAGGAGCATCTGCTGCGAGGAGAGAAGGCGCTGATAAATACAGGACCAGGGACCCACCGACAGCGAGAACACAGGAGGATCATCCCAGGACGTGAACCGCACATGGAGCAGATCTGTAAGTCAGGATAAGTAATGTAATGTATGTACACAGTGACTGCACCAGCAGAATAGTGAGTGCAGCTCTGGAGTATAATACAGGGTGTAACTCAGGATCAGTACAGGATAAGTAATGTAATGTGTGTACACAGTGACTGCACCAGCAGAATAGTGAGTGCAGCTCTGGAGTATAATACAGGATGTAACTCAGGATCAGTACAGGATAAGTAATGTAATGTATGTACACAGTGACTGCACCAGCAGAATAGTGAGTGCAGCTCTGGAGTATAATACAGGATGTAACTCAGGATCAGTACAGGATAAGTAATGTAATGTATGTACACAGTGACTGCACCAGCAGAATAGTGAGTGCAGCTCTGGAGTATAATACAGGATGGATCTCAGGATCAGTAATGTAATGTATGTACACAGTGACTCCACCAGCAGAATAGTGAGTGCAGCTCTGGAGTATAATACAGGATGTAAATCAGGGTCAGTACAGGATAAGTAATGTATTACAAGTTTCTTTTGTACATTACATTTACAGAACATGAGGCTAAAACTGTAAAATCATGTTGTTTAGGGTCCATTCACACATCCGTATTGCATTTCGGATCCGCAATACACATGGATGCGCCCCCCCCCCCCCAATTGCGGACAATAGGACATGTTCTATTGTTTTCCAGAGCTGCGCTCCGGAAGTGCGGATGCGGAGAGCACATGGTGTGCTCTCTGTATCTCTTCCGGCCCCATAGAGAATGAATGGGTCCGCACCGGTTCCCGATATTGCTGAACGGATGCGGACCCATTTGCGGACGTGTGAATGGACCCTTAAAAGTGGATTAACAATTTTAACCTTTTAAAAGACCAGGCCTATTTTCATTTTTGAGTTTTCCTCCCCACGTTCCAGTAGCCATCACTTATTTTTCCGTTCACATAGCCATATGAGGGCCTATTTTTTTGCAGGACAACATGCACTTTTTGATGACACCATTTAATTTACTATGTCTTGTATTGGGGGGAAAATTATTTGTGGGGTTAAATTGAAAAAAATTAAATAATTAAGCTTTTTTGGGGTTTTGACATCACAGCATTCACTGTGTGCTCAATACGATTACAGCGCTACCAAACTTCTATCGTTTTTGTTTACTTATTTTTTATTTTTTTATTACCGTAAAACCTTTGGGGAAAAAAAATAAAAATACATTTTCTTTGCATCTCCATTTTCTGAGTTATAATTTTTTTTATATTTCGTCTACAGAGCTGCATGAGAGTTTGTGTTTTGTGTAACAAACTTTTGTTCTTAATGGTACCATTGTGGTACGTACGACTTTTCCATCACCGTTATTCAATTTTTTTAGGGTTGGGAAAAGTTAATTAAAAACGGCAAATCCTGTAGGAGTCATTTTTTTTTCCGTTACGCAGTTCACTACAAATTCTTTTTCAAATATTTTAATAGTTTAGACATGGAGATACCTAACATTTTTTTATTTATTATTATTTATTTTTATATGTAAAATTGGGGGGTTACAAACAAAAAAATAAAATAAAAATATAAACTTTTCATTCAATAACTATTAGTGCCCTTAGGATCTTTTGATCCCTTGTCCTATTCACCCCAATAGAGATCTATTAGGGTGAATCGGACTCTGAAGCTCTCCCTGCTGAGCTGTGCCTCGTGCACAGCACAGCAGACAGCTTACCATGGCAGGCCGGAAAGGCTTCGGCAGCGTCCAGACTAACAATTCCAATGAGCGAGCTCTGATCGGAGGCTCCCTTTGCCTCACCTCAGATGCCGAGACCGGCATCGAACTCTGCATTTGAGGGGTTAAAATGACCGCGTTCAGCATGATCGCCATTCCTAGTCATTGTAACCGGGAGTCTGCAGTACGATACAGCCGGCACCCGCTACAACCTACTCCATACAATTGCGGGCGCATAATGCTGTACATGTACGGCATTATGTGTCAAGGGGCAGAATGACACCCCAGACCCAGATACTGGTTTCCACTTAGGGGGCAATTTTTTATTTTATTTTTTTCCGATCCAGTCCCAGTTTTGGAAAGTATAGTCCTGGCCTCGCCCTAATACGCTATGACCATCACCTTTCAGTATAGTTCTATTTGCCGGCTCCGTTTTAAACCGATGCCATGATGCTGGTGTGAACTGAGCCCACGCTCACATCGTGTAACGTCATTCCTTTCTGCTTCCAGCACAATGAACGTCAGCACCGCCGCAGTCACCGACCTCGTATTCACCGTGAACGTCCCTTACACAGCCGGGGAGATTGTGATCGCCGTCTCGGCCGCATTGGGAAACACCCTGGTGTGCATAGCCGTCTTGCAAGACCGAAAGCTGTGGACAGTGACAAACTACTTCCTAGTGTCACTGTCCGTGGCAGACGTGTGTGTGGGGGCGTTTGCCATCCCCTGCGCCATCCTGACCTCCATGGGCATCCCCCGATACAAGCTGGAGCTCTGCTTGCTGATGCTTTCCATTCTAATCATGCTGACCATGAGCTCCACCTTCAGCCTCCTGGCCATCTCGGTGGACCGCTACATCGCCATTCTCAACCCGCTGAGGTACAAGAGCCTAATGACCCCCAGCAACACGTTAATCCTCATCGTCACAGCCTGGATCGTGGCGTTTCTCAGCGGCCTGATGCCCCTCATGGGCTGGCATAAGCCCCCGCCCCTGCACGGCTACTGCGTCTTTGTCCACGTCATTGACATGACTTACCTGGTATACTTCTTTTCCTTAGTCGTCTTCTACTTACCTGTTATCATTATGCTTGTGATCTACACCCAGATCTACTCGGCAGTAAGAAAGCAGCTGCATGGCACAGCGGTGGGCGTGCACCTGGGTAACGCGGGCAAACACGGAGCGGGGATGAAGGAGTTTAAGACGGCCACGTCCCTCTTCACCATTATTTTCTTCTTCATGTTATGCTGGGCTCCCCTGCACGTCATGAATGGTATCAGCCTGCTCTGCCCGCAGTGCTATATCCCCCCTGTCATCCTGGATATCGGCATCATTCTCACCCACGCCAACTCCGCCCTCAACCCCGTCATGTACGTGTACAAGCTCAAGTCCTTCAGAAACACCTTCAAGAAAGTCTTCCTGTGCCGCAACGCTGCAGTCACCCCGACCAGACAGCACAAGGAGACCTCCATTGCTCGTCTGCACTGAGCGCCCCCTGCGGCTTTTATAACCTGCCAATGGCATTCTGTTCATTCAAGTTTTTTTTAAAGGGGTCCTCCGGTTTTATGTAAATGAAGCTTATTTGTTGTGCAAGAATGTATTTTTTCCATATACATTGGGGCCGTTCATATCATTTCAAGCACAGCGCCGCACATTGTATAGTGGCTGTGATTGGTATTGCAGGTCAATCCCCTTCACTTGAATGGGACCGAGCTGCACATAGGCCAATGAACCTGACATCACCGGCCTAGGAAGAGGAGGCGGCTGCGCTCACCAGAGCTCCTCAGCCCCTTCAAACAGCTGATCGCCAGACTCCCAACGATCAGGTATTAATGACCTATCCTGAATATAAGAGAACTACAAAAAAAATTATTTAAAAAATAAATAAAATCTTTAACCCCTTGGTCGCCAGCCTTAATGATCAAGCAAGTTTTTTTTTTTTTTTATGGCAACATTTTGGGGTACACAACCCATCGATTAACTTGTATTAAACTATTTATGTTATAAATTTTGCAGTGTTCATCTTTTGGCACAAATACCATGATAACTTTACTCAATACATGTTTTTTTTTACATTTTACTACAAAAGGAAAACCCTTTTATTTTTTATTAAATACTATTTTTCTTTGCATCGCCGCATCCCAAGACCCATAACAAATTAGAGAACCATCAATATAGAATTTACTTTAGCCGCCTGTATGATCTACCTCATAATATCTGGTTTCTGGAGCATGCACTTCACAGCGCACACGCCGCTCTCATCACTGATCTGAGCACCGAGCAGGAATCATTATCTCCAAATAAACATTATATAGAAATAATCACATATTTGATTCAGCTGCTTCAATGTTCACAACCTCTCATGGCAGCCACTACAGTGACCACTGGGATTGTCAGACAGTTTTCGATAGCTAGTGCAGTCACTGTGTACATACAGTACATTACTATCCTGTATTATACTCCAGAGCTGCACTCACTATTCTGCTGGTGCAGTCACTGTGTACATACATTACTTATCCTGTACTGATCCTGAGTTACATCCTGTATTATACTCCAGAGCTGCACTCACTATTCTGCTGGTGCAGTCACTGTGTACATACATACTGTACTGCTCCTGAGTTACATCCTGTATCATACTCTAGAGCTGCACTCCCTATTCTGCTGATTGTATCAAGGCACACCCCCTAACCGATTAGATGACCTCCTATAATGCGAAATAGATTGTGGTTGTCAAGCAGAACGTCTCCACCGATCTGTCAAACATGAGCCATGACACACTGTAACGACTTGTGGAGATACACTGTGTACAGGTGGCACACACTTACCCGGCCTCGGTCTTCACTGCCGGGAGCTTGGCTTTCAGCGTCTCCTTGTCTTCGGCACTGAGGATGCTGAAGCCCTTCATCTGGCTGGCGCTGTAGATGGAGAGGAACCCGAGCTCCTCCCTGCGGCTCACAAAACAGTCCGGGTGATACCAGCGGTCGATCATGCCCAGCTGAGGGCGCTCCACATCCAGGCTCTTCTTCGATAACCTGACCTGACCCTGCAAAGGCAACACACAGGTCAGCGACCATGAACCCGAGGGGGCACACGCCTCTTCACATAGGAGATGGGTTGTTCTGTATTCCCTGCCCCCCGCCAAAAAAAAAAAAATAAGATCTGTCCAAGGATCGGTTTCTTTATACATTAGTGCTTCATACTGTAAGTGCAAACTGGACACCCTCCTGCAACCACTGCCAGCCTCCCCCCATGGGACACCCTCCTGCAACCACTGCCAGCCTCCCCCCATGGGACACCCTCCTGCAACCACTGCCAGCCTCCCCCATGGGGCACCCTCCTGCAACCACTGCCAGCCTCCCCCATGGGGCACCCTCCTGCAACCACTGCCAGCCTCCCCCATGGGGCACCCTCCTGCAACCGCTGCCAGCCTTCCCCATGGGACACCCTCCTGCAACCACTGCCAGCCTCCCCCATGGGACACCCTCCTGCAACCACTGCCAGCCTCCCCCATGGGACACCCTCCATCAACCACTGCCAGCCTCCCCCATGGGACACCCTCCTGCAACCACTGCCAGCCTCCCCCATGGGACACCCTCCTGCAACCACTGCCAGCCTCCCCCATGGGACACCCTCCTGCAACCACTGCCAGCCTCCCCCATGGGACACCCTCCTGCAACCACTGCCAGCCTCCCCCATGGGACACCCTCCTGCAACCACTGCCAGCCTCCCCCATGGGACACCCTCCTGCAACCACTGCCAGCCTCCCCCATGGGACACCCTCCTGCAACCACTGCCAGCCTCCCCCATGGGACGCCCTCCTGCAACCACTGCCAGCCTCCCCCATGGGACACCCTCCTGTTCAAGTTGTTAATATCCTTTTGGCCAGTGCCGCATTTCTAGTCCGCGGCTCCGCAAAAAGATAGAGCATGTCCTATTGTTGTCCGCAGCTTCGGACAAGAATAGGAATCCTCTATTTAGTACCAGCGATGTGCGGCGTCAGTGTTTTACGCAAAACACCAGGGACGTCTGAATGGACACTAAGGATGCATTGGTCTGTCTGCTGCCACCATGAGAGGGAGCTGAGATACTGTAAAGTGCACATTGCAAGCTCCCCCAGTAGGGCAGAAGTCACGCATGTGTGCTACCAGTCTACTGAACTCTGCGAGGCCTCTGGTAGCCCTCAGCGACCTCCGGCAGTCCCACGGATATGTATGGAGCAGAAGCACACATGCATGGCTGCCGCTCCATTAAAATGGGGAACATGGGGCATCTGTTCTCTTGATCGGCAGGAGACCCAGTGATCAGACCCCCAACGATTAGACGCTTATCCCCTATCCCAAGGGTCAAACTCGTGGCCCCCCTCCCGCCCAGAGGTTGCAAAACTACAATTCCCAGCATGCCCTAATAGCTGTAAGCCGAGCATGATGGAAGAAGTTGTAGTTTAGGAGGGCCACAAGTTTGACATCCCTGCCCTATCTGACCGTTGTCATGGGACAACATGTTAAACCATCCGCCCGTTACCTTCTCTATCTTCTCCTCGCAGCCTTTGCAGGTGCTTCTGTTGGACTTTGCATATTCAGCTGCAAAATCATTCAGTGTCATATTCGCTTTACCGCCTTTGCCATCACCTCCAGGTCCTGTGGGGAACAACATGTAATCAGTCAGAAACACGCCAACATGCCAGGAAGGGAAGTAGTTTTGTCAGCAGGGCATGATCACGACAAAGGTTTCCATTCACTGACAGCCAGAAGAAAGGAAACAAAATATTTTAAAGAGTTGCAGAACTTTCCAGCTTTATTCACAACCTACCGCCTGCAGCTCCCCCGGTCTCAATTGCCTTCTTGATCTTCTCCTGGTCCTCCCAGCGCAGGTCGGTGAAGCCATCGATTTCCGCCTGAGATAAGACTCGCGCCCGCTTCCAGAAGCAGAGGTAGTGGTGCCAGTGCGGGACCTTCCCATCAAACATGGGAGACTACGGGGGAAAGAAAGCAACGACAATCACATGGGTTCTGTAGGTTTAAACAGCGTGCTCACAATTCATAGCTATGGGAGTTCCGGATACAGCTGAGCGAGCATGCTCGGCTGTTTTTGGAAGCCCCAATGCGGTGAATGGAAAGTGCACAGCGCAAGCGCTGCTCCATTCACCTAATAGCAGAGCAAGTGCGGCCCCTTCTTTATTCACCTCTACGGGCTGCCGGAAACAGGTGAGCCGGCGCTTGGCTATTTTTGAAACTCCTCTAGTAGTGAACAGAGGGTGGTGGCGCATGCGCAGTGTGCTCTCTGTTCTCTTCAGTTCTGGAGATGGCAATGGGTCCCAGAAGAAGGACCTGCAACCATCTGACATTGATGGCATGTCCTAGTGATAGGCCATGAATGTGCCAGATGAGAATACCCCTCTAAGCCCTTGACGTCCCCAGACTTGTGCGGTGAAGGTTCCACACACCACAATGGGGAGCGACCACAGAGCTGCAAGGAACTAGGAGGGTGCACACCCCGCAATGTGAACTGCGCAGCCGCCGTTACCTCCCCTACAAGGGCAGCGTTCCAGCTTTCCTAGGGTTCTGACTGGCAGATCCGACTACTATCACAACGTAGGAGGAGAGGGGTATTGCTGCACAGCCAGGGGGGACCTGACATTTAGGCCCCCTGCACACGATCAGGATTGCGTGCGGATTTTGCGTGCGGAAAATCCGCACCGTAGGTCATGTACATTGTATTCTATGAGAATTTGAAATTCTCAATGCACACGATGCAGATTTTTTCCGCGCGGATTTTGACCTGCGGTGCGGATCTTAAAATCCGCGACATGTCAATTAATTATTTTTTTCCTGACCGGATTTCCTTCATTCACTTAGTGAAATCCGCACCAATTAATGCCGATTGACCGCACAGATTTGCCTGCGAACACCTGCGGATTTCAGTGCGGATTCTCCGCACATGAATCCTGAACGTGTGCATGTACCCTTAGGGACTTGGGGAAGCCAATACTTAGTACTTCTCACAGCTGAGGGTTTGGTACAATTGCATCCAGTCTAATCAATCCTCTGTGAAGTAGTCACACAGGCAGCACACTCCTCTCTGCTGTCCTGACTGATACAATGTATCAGTTCTGCTTACAGAGGTCTGTCTAGACTGGATACAGTAGTGACAAACCCTCAGCTGTGAAAAAGTATTAGGCCTGTAGAGGTTTTCACATTCACTGACAGCAAGCAGAAATCTTGGAAATGGAAACAAATTGATACACCTTCATTGCATCTCCCCCCCCCCCCCCCTTACCAGAAAGAGGGAGAACAACTGCAGGATTGGACTACGCCAGACCCATTTGTCATCTGTAACCACGGAAACACACAGTTCTGAATCGGAGCTGCATACACAAACCGGTAGGATTAAACTTAAAGGGGGTTTCCAGTAGTTTATACCCATCTCCAGGATGGGTATCAGATCGGCGGGGCTCTGACATCCCCGCGGATCAGTTCTTTATAGAGGCCGGATATTGCTGCGGCCTCCTCACAGCTCACCAAGCACAGCGCCATACGTCGGTAGTGGCTGTTCTTGGTATTGCAGCTCATTCACTGCGCCTAGATCATGTGACGAGGAAGAGGTGGTGGTCACCGAGGCCTCTTCAAACAGGAGTCGGACCCCCAACAGATACTGATGACCTACCCTATCTTCTTGACGAAGAAATCCTACAATCCAAAAACTGGACCTCACCTGTCCAGTCAAATAAAGTGCCCCAATTATCACTACTGACCGCATTTTACATCCGGGGCATTTGCTTTTGTTACAGCGTCCAAAGCAGCAAGGACCCGTCCCCTCCCCTGACAGGTCCTATTTACTAACTACTTGCGTTCCCCGTGTAATAACTAGTCTGAAGCATCGACTATGTCAGGGATGGCCAACCTGAGGCTGTCCAGCTGTTGCAAAACTACAACTCCCAGCATGCCCATAGCTATCAGCCTACAGCAGGGCATGGTGGGAGTTGTAGTTTTACAACAGCTGGAGAGTAGCAGGTTGGCCATGCCTGGGACTATGTTGTGCAATTTCTCTATTATTCCTTCTAGAACAAAGGATCAGCAACCTTCGGCACTCCAGCTGCTGTGAAACTACAACTCCCAGCATGCACACTTCCACACTATTCTTGCAACTCCCATAGAAGTTAAAGGAGGATTCTGCTGGAGCGCCGGAGTCTGCCGAGACATGTTCTAGAAGTTACTGATGAATTACCAGCAGTTTGCAATGCAGGTCCAGCTGGGTGTTACCAGTTGGGGGGGTCCCTGCACAGTCTGAAACTGGATCCGTTTTGCGGGAACACTTGGGGCCGGATCTGGCATTAATGCATTTCAATAGAAATTAATGCCGGATTCGGCAAGTGTTTAGGATTTTTGTCCGGAGAGAAAACTGCAGCATGCTGCGGTATTTTCTCCAGGCAAAAAAAAAACGTAAGAGGGACTGAACTGATCCGTATGCCATCCAAGAATAGGACATGTTCTATTTTTTTTTGCGGGCTACGGAACGGACATACTGATGCAGATACCACACTGTGTGCTGTCCGCATTTTTGGTGTGTGTGGCAGCTTCGTGTATCATCTGACCACGTGCTCCCGATGATGAAATGCGTCGACGCTCTATGTGGTCAGGTCTTCTGAGAGCCTTCCCTGGGGTGGTCATCGCTTCTAAGATACCCTGGGCAGTGTGGTATATTGTGAGTTACGGACCCTCTAGGCTTCTCAGACCTATATTTTTACCGCCCACCTTCTTTCTATATCCGACACCTTACTAGCCCACGCCGGCGCACTAGGCAACAGCGTTTTGCCGTACGGTTTTCTCTCATTTAAGTTTGCTTGTGAATTGTGAGACATTTTCCCCGTTTTTAATTACGTTGTAATAAAGTATATTAATTTTAGCGCCTCCACCCTGCCCGAGATAGGACCTACCACTGAGACGTACACCTGGTATATCTAGTAGCAGTGAAGTTTCCAACAGTCTGAAACCACCCAGTCACTGCCGTCCGTGACGCCTCCGTGATTGATCCGTGTTTCACTGACCCTGCACAGCTGAAAAATAATTTTCAAAGCATCTCTTCCTAATAATCCGTGAAACACGGAGGCAACACGAACGGCGTCAGTGTTGCATCCGTGGTTATCACGGACCAATAGACGGGCAAAATAGAGCATGCGTCCGCGCTCAAACCACCGACCGTGGTAAAAAAAAAAAAAACTCAAGTGTGAATACACACATTAAAATGAATGGGGACGTGTGCTGTCCGTGGAGAACACCGACTATGCAGGGACACGCCCCCAACTGGTAACAACTGGCAAACTGCTGGTAATTCATTCCTAACTTCTAGAAGGAATAATAGAGGAATGTCACAACCTAGAGTCACGATAGATGCTCCAGGAGAATGCAAGTGTATTAGACCCGTCAGCAGAGGAAAGAGCCGGTGCATTATATCCTGTCATGCTAATCAATCTACAGGAAACGAAGAGTAGAGACGAGTGTAGGATGAGGGGGGTAATAGTCCATTGAGCCAGCTGCTAATTACAGACATGCCAACACTGATTGATGAGCTCTGCTGATCGGGATCACCAGATCCCTGAGGAAGATCTGATAACACAACCCCCTGCCCCACAGGGAAGGGTCATATACCCCCCACCCCCACATACAGCTTCAGGGGTCCAGTAATGACCAGAGCGCCCCCTGCATCCTGTGCACTTCAGGCTATTGTTCTCTGTTATCAGCCACCTGGGGGGGGGGGGGGGGGGGGGGGGACAGCGATAGGAAGTGCAGAATCCCCCCCCCAGACCTTTACCTCCATGTGTCTACATCAGCCCCCCCCCCCTCCCCCCTCGATTATAACCTGGGGTCAGCAGCCCATTCATATTGAGTCGTCTCCCTGGTCACCAATTTCAAAATCTCTGCTTGCTGGCGTTGAACGGAAGCAGCTGTAATTATATTTAGAGGCCAATACAGTGCGCCGTCTCGCTCTCAGTGGTGAGACTACAACTCCCAACATGTAAGCGGAACAAATCTACTTCCTGTCCTGATCGCTTGCCTGTGCGTTAGTTTACACGCCCATGGATGAACAGGTATTAAAACCCTTGGAAACCGCCTTTAAGCACATACGACCTGGGATGCAATCCCCCTCTGGTGGGCTTTCTAGGTGCCGTTGCGTTAGTTTACACACCCCTGTCCATACTGTAATCCTATGGGGGGGATGACTTGCATACCATTGCTCCTGCAAACCCCCTTTCAGTTGCAAACTGCGCTCTCTAACCCAGTTTCTAGATGACTTTGCATTAGTTTACACGCACACAGTGACCCTATAGACAGGCTGCGTACTACTCCCCCCATCGCTCTCCCTAAGCCTCAAGCCACTTGAAAAATTGTCTAAGTCTAAACACCCTTTCAGCGCCTCCTATTGGATCAGGAACGTATAATGTGCTGTAGGGATGCACCGAGGAGAATGTCCAAGATCTAAGTATGGACCCCTGTGCATAAGTTTACACACCCTTGTCCATACAGTGACCCTATATAAGTGCACAGTAATGGGTCTGCATTGGTCTACCAGGTGCCAGGGTTGTCCCCATGCAAAAGTTTTAGCACCCAGGCTACAATTACATAATAACACGTCTTAAAGGGGCAGCTGGCACTTTGCACAGGAAGTCATCCCCCGGGGCACACAGCTCTGCTATGTGGAGGCCTGCACCCCCTCCCAATACCTGCCTCTACCCAACCAGACGCGGCCGCATGCTTTACCTGCACCATGATGGCGAGCCGCAGCGACTCCTTGGAGATGTTGTCCCCGCACTTCTTGCAGGAGGCCCGGCTGCTCTTGGCGTACTCGGCCCGGTAAAGCTTCTCGGAGGCGTCGGCCATGACTGCAGGAAAGGAGAGGAGATGACCGGGCAGAAGACTCACTCACAGCCCAGGGGGGACCAGCGGCGTGGAGCCAGGAGCCCGCCACACAACAAACCAGGCAAAGGAAGACGAGCACCGAGCCAGCCCGGCGCTTCACACAATTGTCGAGAGATCGGTCATCGACTACTCCCCCCTGCTAGGTAGAAGAGGCTAGGAAGAGAAGATAACGGGGCTGGGACAGGGCGCGTCACGTGGTCTGGTTACTTGGGCTGTTGCTATTTTTTTTTTCCTTCTTCAAAACCACGTGACTTGTCTTGCCCCCCCTTTCCTCTCTTGGTTAGAGGGGTTCCTTATCCCACTGGGAAAAAGCCCACCCCAGGGTGAGAGAACCCATTACATAGGTTCCATTTAATATTGCATACGATGTAGTAGGACGCTGGAAAAAAAGAAACGCAATTCCTCCACAGTTTTCCGGGTTTTGTTTTTATGGCGTTCCGTATGCGGTGAAACTGACCTGTTCCCCTTATTCTCTGCGTCAAGTACTTTCCCAATAACTGGGGAATTTTTTTTCCTTGCATCGCCATGTTCTGACCGGTCGCGGTTTCTATAGTTCTGTCTATGGCGCTGTGTGAGGCTCGTGTTTTGCAGGACGATCTGTAGTTCTTATTGTGACTTTTTAATCCCTTTTTATTCAATATTTTTTTAGAGGAGATGAAGTGATGAAAAAACTGCGAATCAGTCATTTAGATTATTTTTTTTTCCTGTTGTACCATTCGCCGTATGGGATAAATATTTTTATATTTTAATTGTTTTTGGACACAGCGATGCTTATGATTTTTTTTTTGATCGTTCATTTTTATTTTAACCCATTTCTGACTGCCAACAGTAAATTCACATCGGCATTTAAAAATGGCGTCCACTTTCATGATTAGCCGCCAGTCTCAGAATTTTAACCCTGCAGATGCCCTAAAGCCCAGAAGCGCGCGCCTCTGGGTGTGCTCCACCTGCCGGGGAGCGTGTATGCGGCAGCCCCGTCCTCCTGTGTGACAGGAAGCTGCAGCATATTAGTTCCTATGGAGCCCCGGCTTGTGGCAGGGCTCTATAGGCACATAAGCAATCTGATGACTGCTTGTCATAGTTCCCTATGGGAACCATAAGGCCTCTTGCACACGAGCGTGACGGATTAGGTCCGGATGCGCTCAGTGATAATCGGGCGAGTTTGCTGGTGTGTGCTGTCCGTTTTGTATGCGACTGTGTTGTGTTATTGCGTTTTTTCCACGCAGGTGACATGCGGATTGCGAAAATAAATATATTGAATTGGACTGGCACTCTGTATGTGTGGTAATATGGAATAAATATAATAAATGGTATAATATAAGTGATCACAATTTAATTCATAAACATAATATAATGCAATAAAATACACAATGTAATAAAAAATAATAAAAGCAGATATACGCTAAAAATTAATAGATGGCAGCACTGGTATATGTTGATACCTTTGTTAATTCATATAATATGGTTAGTATCCTATAATGAGCAAAAAGGTTGGATGAAGTAGGTGTCCTTTCAATCACATTAGAAAGTCCAAAACAATCCCATGTAGATGTAAAGTCCAATAATTGTATGGCTTGTGCAAAGGATTCAGCACCTATGTATTGACTCCTAAATAGCGGTATATAGCAGTCGCTGAAATATGATACTCCAGGTAAGAGAGTTATATCAGATCTTACCTTGAGCCGACTGAAGTGGACACAAACAGTCACTCACGTGTATGCTGCAGATAATCCCACGTTTAAGGCCGGAGCAATGTGGTCTATGGCGTGCTGTGGTGGACGCTAGAATGGTGCGGTCTGTAGCGTGTTGCTGGCTTGGCCGTCTGTATCACAGTGTGTACTGCGTCCCACGTGGTTCGTGACGTACCTCCAGTCCGGGATTTTAGCAGAGTATCGTGTGACCTGGTATACGGCAGTCAGAGTACCGAAGACTATGTTCGGCGAGATCTGGATATAGTTGTTCACTGGAGCGCTCCAGTAGTTGCAAAGAAATATTCTCAGATTACGATTCCATCTGAGTAATAAAAAAGGCCTTAATTCTGATGGGAGTATATCAGCTGGTTACGCCAGACGCGTTTCGGGGACCTCTTCCCCTTCCTCAGTGGCAGCTGATCTCCCAAAGTTTGGAATGAGTTTATATAGACTGCATAGAGAGACATAAAAGGTGGTTTGGATTCTCAATTCCAGTTTTTTGTTCTTTGTTCCATTTATCATAGGTACTTGCAAAAAGCGGTTTGGATTGTTTATTTCAATATTCCATTTATCATCTATGCACCTATGATAAATGGAATATTGAAATAAACAATCCAAACCGCTTTTTGCAAGTACCTATGATAAATGGAACAAAGAACAAAAAACTGGAATTGAGAATCCAAACCACCTTTTATGTCTCTCTATGCAGTCTATATAAACTCATTCCAAACTTTGGGAGATCAGCTGCCACTGAGGAAGGGGAAGAGGTCCCCGAAACGCGTCTGGCGTAACCAGCTGATATACTCCCATCAGAATTAAGGCCTTTTTTATTACTCAGATGGAATCGTAATCTGAGAATATTTCTTTGCAACTACTGGAGCGCTCCAGTGAACAACTATATCCAGATCTCGCCGAACATAGTCTTCGGTACTCTGACTGCCGTATACCAGGTCACACGATACTCTGCTAAAATCCCGGACTGGAGGTACGTCACGAACCACGTGGGACGCAGTACACACTGTGATACAGACGGCCAAGCCAGCAACACGCTACAGACCGCACCATTCTAGCGTCCACCACAGCACGCCATAGACCACATTGCTCCGGCCTTAAACGTGGGATTATCTGCAGCATACACGTGAGTGACTGTTTGTGTCCACTTCAGTCGGCTCAAGGTAAGATCTGATATAACTCTCTTACCTGGAGTATCATATTTCAGCGACTGCTATATACCGCTATTTAGGAGTCAATACATAGGTGCTGAATCCTTTGCACAAGCCATACAATTATTGGACTTTACATCTACATGGGATTGTTTTGGACTTTCTAATGTGATTGAAAGGACACCTACTTCATCCAACCTTTTTGCTCATTATAGGATACTAACCATATTATATGAATTAACAAAGGTATCAACATATACCAGTGCTGCCATCTATTAATTTTTAGCGTATATCTGCTTTTATTATTTTTTATTACATTGTGTATTTTATTGCATTATATTATGTTTATGAATTAAATTGTGATCACTTATATTATACCATTTATTATATTTATTCCATATTACCACACATACAGAGTGCCAGTCCAATTCAATATATTTATTTTCTTAATCCTATCTGTAAGGGTGATACAGTTTTCTGGCCTAGAGCACCTGGTCCTGTTTTACATAAGAGTGAGCTATTCCTTCAAACACTTTCTGACATGCGGATTGCATGCGCTTTTAACGCACGTGAAAAAAAACCGGAACCATCCTCTAGATTCACCTGTTACTGCAAACACATATAAATACTCCCAGCGTTCATTGGTTTTTTGGACAGCTCCATTTTTTTTAGGAGATTTGATTGGCTGGTTTGCAGTGGCGGATCCAGAGCCTGGTCTCGGGAGGGGCACTTCCAGATTATTTTCTGTCCGCCGCCACAGAACAAGGGTGTAGAGGTATACTTTATATTGTGTGGCACAGTGTAGCGGTATACTGTATATTGTGCGGCACAGTGTAGAGGTATACTGTATATTGTGTGGCACAGTGTAGAGGTATACTGTATATTGTGCGGCACAGTGTAGAGGTATACTGTATATTGTGCTGGCACAGTGTAGAGGTAATACTGTATATTGTGTGGCACAGTGTAGAGGTATACTGTATATTGTGCGGCACAGTGTGCGGTATACTGTATATTGTGTGGCCACAGTGTAGAGGTACTACTGTATATTGTGGGCACAGTGTAGAGGTATACTGTATATTGTGTAGGCACAGTGTAGCGGTATACTGTATATTGTGGGCACAGTGTAGAGGTATACTGTATATTGTGTGGCACAGTGTAGCGGTATACTGTATATTGTGGGCACAGTGTAGAGGTATACTGTATATTGTGTGGCACAGTGTAGAGGTATACTGTATATTGTGCGGCACAGTGTAGAGGTATAATGTATATTGTGTGGCACAGTGTAGAGGTATACTGTATATTGTGTGGCACAGTGTAGAGGTATACTGTATATTGTGAGGCACAGTGTAGAGGTATACTGTATCTTGTGAGGCACAGTGTAGCGGTATATTGTGGGGCACAGTGTAGAGGTATACTGTATATTGTGTGGCACAGTGTAGCGGTATACTGTAATTGTGTGGACACAGTGTAGAGGTATACTGGTATATTGTGTGGCACAGTGTAGCGGTATACTGTATATTGTGTGGCACAGTGTAGAGGTATAATGATATATTGTGGGGCACAGTGTAGCGGTATACTGTATATTGTGGGCACAGTGTAGCGGTATACTGTATTTGGTGGCACAGTGTAGCGGTATACTGTATATTGTGTGGCACAGTTGTAGCGGTATACTGTATTATTGTGTGGGCACAGTGTAGCGGTATACTGTATATTGTGTGGAACAGTAGCGGTATACTGTATATTGTGTGGCCACAGTGTAGCGGTATACTGTATATTGTGTGGCCACAGTGTAGCGTTATACTGTATATGTGTGGCACAGTGTAGAGGTATACTTTATATTGTGTGGCGCAGTGTAGCGGTATACTGTATATTGTGTGGCGCAGTGTAGCGGTACTGTATATTGTTGCGCAGTGTAGCGGGATATGTATATTGTGTGGCGCAGTGTAGAGGTATACTGTATATTGTGTGGCACAGTGTAGAGGTATAATGTATATTGTGGGGCACAGTGTTAGAGGTATACTGTATAATGTGGGGCACAGTGTAGAGGTATACTTTATATTGTGTGGCACAGTGTAGCGGTATACTGTATATTGTGGGGCACAGTGTAGCGGTATACTGTACATTGTGGGGCACAGTGCAGAGGTATACTGTATATTGTGGGGCACAGTGTAGCGGTATACTGTATATTGTGGGGCACAGTGTAGAGGTATAGTCTATATTGTGTAGCACAGTGTAGAGGTATACTGTATATTGTGGGGCACAGTGTAGAGGTATACTGTATATTGTGTGGCACAGTCTAGAGGTATACTGTATATTGTGTGGCACAGTGCAGAGGTATACTGTATATTGTGTGGCACAGTGCAGAGGTATACTGTATATTGTGGGGCACAGTGTAGAGGTATATTGTGGGGCACAGTGTAGAGGTATACTGTATATTGTGTGGCACAGTGTAGAGGTATACTGTATAGGGATCGACCGATATTGATTTTTTAGGGCCGATACCGATACCGATAATTTGTGAACTTTCAGGCCGATAGCCGATAATTTATACCGATATTCTGGGAATTTTCATTTTTGAAAAAAAAAAAAAAATTCCCACAAATCTGCTGAAAATTAATGTTTATTGTTAATGTGTATTTTTTTTTTTTTTATCTTTTTCATTTATATTTTGGTGTTTTTATTATTTTTTTTGTAACTTTTTTTTTTTTAACTAACTTTTAGCCCCCTTAGGGACTAGAACCCTTGTCCTATTCACCCTGATAGAGATCTATCAGGGTGAATAGGATCTCACACTGTCCCTGCTGCTCTGTGCTCTGTGCACACAGCAGCATGGAGCTTATCATGGCAGCCAGGGCTTCAATAGCGTCCTGGCTGCCATGGTAACCGATCGGAGCCCCAGCATTACACTGCTGGGGCTCGGATCGGAGGAGCAAGGGAGAGGGGATCCTGTGGAGGGGCGCACTGCGACTGGGGTGGGGGGCCCTATGCGCCACCACTGCTTAATACTGGGGGGGAGGGGGGGGGGCGCACTGCGCCACCAATGCTTAATACTGGGGGGGGGCACACTGCGCCACCAATGTCTGATACTGGGGGGCTTGGGGGGGCGCACTGCGCCACCAATGTCTGATACTGGGGGGCGCACTGCGCCACCAATGAAGCTTAATTTCATATACAGGAGGCGGGAGCTGGCTGCAGGATCACATAGCCGACTCCCGGCCTCTATGAGCAGTAGCTGCGATCCGCGGCACCTGAGGAGTTAACTACCGCAGATCGCATCTACAGCTCATAGAGGCCGGGAGCCGGCTATGTGATCCTGCAGCTCCCGCCTCCTGTATATGAATGAATGATAGATTAATCTTCATTGGTGGAGCAGTGGCCATAGCTCCTCCCCTCCTCCTGTCCCCTGTCCTCTCATTGGCGGCAGCGGCAGCAGCAGCACAGGGGGAGGAGACACTGCTCCTTCTCCCCTGAGCTGCTAAGGGGAACACGGAGAGCGCTGTCAGCAGCGCGATCTGTGTTCCCATACACTATCGGAATATCGGCAAAATAGATGCCGATACCGATAGTGTTCAAAATCCTGAATATCGGCCGATAATATCGGTAAATCCGATAATCGGTCGATCCCTAATACTGTATATTGTGGGGCACAGTGTAGAGGTATACTGTATATTGTGTGGCACAGTGCAGAGGTATACTGTATATTGTGGGGCACAGTGTAGAGGTATATTGTGGGGCACAGTGTAGAGGTATACTGTATATTGTGGGGCACAGTGTAGAGGTATACTGTATATTGTGGGGCACAGTGTAGAGGTATACTGTATATTGTGGGGCACAGTGTAGAGGTATACTGTATATTGCGGGGCACAGTGTAGAGGTATACTGTATATTGTGGAGCACAGTGTAGAGGTATACTGTATATTGTTGTGGAGCACAGTGTAGAGGTATACTGTATATTGTGGGGCACAGTGTAGAGGTATACTGTATATTGTGTGGGCACAGTTGTAGAGGTATACGTATATTGTGATGGCACAGTGTAGAGGTATACTTTATATTGTGTGGCAACAGTGTAGAGGTTTATACTTTATATTGTGTGGCACAGTGTAGAGGTATACTGTATATTGTGGGGCACAGTGTAGCGGTATACTGTATATTGTGGGGTACAGTGTAGAGGTATACTGTATATTGTGGGCACAGTGTAGCGGTATATACTGTATATTGTGGGGCACAGTGTAGCGGTAATACTGTATATTGTGGGGCACAGTGCAGAGGTATACTGTACATTGTGTGGCACAGTGTAGAGGTATACTGTATATTGTGTGGCACAGTGTAGAGGTATACTGTATATTGCGGGGCACAGTGTAGAGGTATACTGTATATTGCGGGGCAACAGTGTAGAGGTATACTGTATATGTGTAGCACCGTTGTAGAGGTTACTGTATATTGTGGGTACAGTGTAGAGGTATACTGTATATTGTGTGGCACAGGGGCACAGTGTAGAGGTATACTGTATATTGTGTGGCACAGGTGGTAGAGGTAAATACTGGTATATTGTGGGGCAACAGGTGTAGAGGTATACTGCATATATTGTGTATGCACAGGTGTAGAGGTATACTGTATATGGTGTTGGTACAGTGTAGAGTAACTGTATATTGTGGGTCACAGTGTAGAGGTATACTGTATATTGTGGTGCACCGTGTAGGAGGTCTGTATATTGTGGGGACACAGGTGTAGGAGGTATAACTGTATATTGTGTGGCACAGGTGTAGAGGTATACTGTAATTGGTGGGGCACAGTGTAGAGGTATACGGGACATTGTGTGGCACAGTGTAGCGGTATACTGTATATTGTGTCACAGTGTAGAGGTATAACTGTATTGTGGGGCACAGTGTAGAGGTATACTGTATATTGTGTGGCACAGTGTAGAGGTATACTGTATATTGTGGGCACAGTGTAGAGGTATACTGTATATTGTGGGCACAGTGTAGAGGTATACTGTATATTGTGGGGCACAGGTGTAGCGGTATACTGTATATTGTGGGGCACAGTGTAGCGGTATACTGTACATTGTGGGGCACAGTGTAGAGGTATACTGTACATTGTGGGGCACAGTTAGCGGTTATACTGTACATTGTGGGGCACAGTGTAGAGGTATACTGTACATTGTGGGGCACAGTGTAGCGGTATACTGTATATTGTGGGGCACAGTGTAGAGGTATACTGTATATTGTGTGGCACAGTGTAGAGGTATACTGTATATTGTGTGGCACAGTGTAGAGGTATATTGTGTGGCACAGTGTAGCGGTATACTGTATATTGTGTCGCACAGTGTAGCGGTATACTGTATATTGTGGGGCACAGTGTAGAGGTATACTGTATATTGTGTGGCAGTGTAGAGGTATACTGTATATTGTGGGGCACAGTGTAGAGGTATACTGTATATTGTGGGGCACAGTGTAGCGGTATACTGTATATTGTGGGGCCCAGTGTAGCCTATGTGTATAACATAAACATATTTCACATGAAAACTTACAGTTACTTGGCCCTTGGGGATCTCGGACGCCACTTCCACACTTTGGCCGGGGGTCGGCGGAGCTGATGTTGTGCTCTATCCTAATGAGAATGATTTGGAGAAGGGGCAGAGGGACAGCAGAGCAGGGAGAGGCTGGTGCTGCTACTAGGGGCTCATACCACGGGGGAGTAATAAAGCCCACCATAATGTCCCCCCCAGTAGAAATAATTCCCCTTATGATGTGACAGTGCAAAAAATACCCCCTTGTAATGCCCCCAGTTGAGCTAATGTCCTCATAGTGCCCCCATAATGTGCCAGTATAAAATACCCCTATACAATGCCCCCATAGTGCTCCTCTCCCCTTCCTCCTAGTGCCCCCCATAATGTACCAGTATAAAATGCCCCAGTAGATGCCCTCAGTGTCCCCCTTAATTTGCCCCCATAGTACTCCTCTCCCCCCTTCCCCATAGTACTCCTCTCCCCCCTTCCCCATAGTACCCACCATAATGTGTCCCAGTATAAAATTCTACTGTACAGAGCCCTCCATATAAAATACCCCTTCTTTGTGGCCTCAGTAGATGCCCCTATAGTGCCCACCAATAATGTGCCAGTAAAAAGTGCCCCCAATCATATACTTGTAAGATGTGCCCCCATAGATGCCCCCCAATCATGTGCCAGTAACAAGAGCCTCCCCACCATGTGCCAGTAACAAGAGGCCCCCCATCATGTGCCAGTAAAAGTATTGTACATATAATAAACCAGTTATACTTACCTCCATGTCAGGGATGCGATGCAGGCCTAGTGCAGCCTATCAGAGGAACGGGGAAGGGAGACGCCTCCCCTGCCCCACAGCATCCACCTGTAGGACGGCGACACAGATGACTATGGAGAGGAGCGCTTCTATAATGGAAGCGTTCATCTCCCTGTGCCCTACCGCTGCCCCCCCCCCCCGCACTTTTCACCAGAGACGCGCCGCCAGCTCAGGGGGGTGCAATTGCCCCGTTGCCCCCTCCCCCTTGAATCCGCCAGTGCTGGTTTGTGTGTTGGGTTTTTGGATTTTCCTTTGCAGGATGTCCACTTTCACCTTACCACCCACTGACCATGTGTTCTTGCACTGGCTGGTCTTCCGCTGTTTTGGAGATCGTCCAGTAATGATAGAGGAGGAAGCGGATGTGGGTGCATCCTATCATTCGGCAAAGGGAAATTTGTTGGTTTGTACTCTGACCTCGGTGCGCACCCTGTAAAGTTCTATCATTATTGCCGCATGTCGCTCGCTGCCTCTGATCGGCTGTTGGGGGAGTTGCGGCCTGCCTCGACTTTCCAGGACACCAACATACGGCGGAGTCCCTCAGCAGGCCAGAGGAAGCGCGAAACGGCCGTCGCCAGCTAACCACTCAGCACACACACGCCTGTATCCGCCCCAGCCTGCTCACACACGCCTGTATCCGCCCCAGCCTGCTCACACACGCCTGTATCCGCCCCAGCCTGCTCACACACGCCTGTATCCGCCCCAGCCTGCTCACACACGCCTGTATCCGCCCCAGCCTGCTCACACACGCCTGTATCCGCCCTACACACGCCTGTATCCGGCCCAGCCTGCTCACACACGCCTGTATCCGGCCCAGCCTGCTCACACACGCCTGTATCCGGCCCAGCCTGCTCACACACGCCTGTATCCGGCCCAGCCTGCTCACACACGCCTGTATCCGGCCCAGCCTGCTCACACACGCCTGTATCCGGCCCAGCCTGCTCACACACGCCTGTATCCGGCCCAGCCTGCTCACACACGCCTGTATCCGCCCCAGCCTGCTCACACACGCCTGTATCCGCCCCAGCCTGCTCACACACGCCTGTATCCGCCCCAGCCTGCTCACACACGCCTGTATCCGCCCCAGCCTGCTCACACACGCCTGTATCCGCCCCAGCCTGCTGTTACCTTGTATACACTTTTCAAGGATTAAAGAAACTGTTTGCTGCAGTCGGGCGAGTGCCGCTATCATTTTCTTCCTCGCATACTTCATTCATTATTACTTTAAGGCAGGCATGCTCAACCTGCAGCCCTCCAGCTGTTGCAAAACTACAACTCCCATTATTCCCAAACAGCCTACAGCAGGGCATGGTGGGAGTTGTAGTTTTACAACAGCTGGAGGGCCGCAGGTTGAGCATGCCTGCTTTAAGGTAAGACTCATACATGAATGATCCACTGTTTGACAATACATAGCAGTTTGATCCGTGGCCTGTGTATTCTGAACATTACCTGTTCTATGTATCAGTACTGTGACAAACTCCCCTCTTTTGAGGTTGCCACGAGTGCTTGGAGAGGACTACTTGCCAGCCTCTTACCATGTGATTACGGTCCCATGTTGTATGCACCGGTTTTATGCAATAGCGGCATAGTTATATAAGTTCATGTGTTTTTCTGTCTTTGGAATTTTATTGTATGTTATGTGAGGGTACCCAGATAGCTAATAGTATTGTATTCGTGTAGTCTGAGTGCCATTCACCTAATGATATGCACTCAGACTTGAGCTATGTGGGGATATGTTAAATGTCTGTGTTTACTGTAAAGGTTGTGACATTGTATGTTTAAATGGCGATTTTCGGTCCTGTTGTCTCCACATGTGTATTGGCGATTTCCCTTTGTCCTGAGAGATAATTGGATTGCTCCTCGGGTGTCTCCAGGGCAGAGAGGAGGAGACCATGATGCATTGTGGGGATGTGTGGTGTCTGTATCCTGAATTGCTGCATATCTGTCCTGTGTCACAGTCTTCCATCTGGTCCCCTAGGGGCGTGTCCACTAGACCTGCATAAATACGGGCGAGTAGCCCTCAATAAAGAGTTCCTATTTTACCCTTCATCATGTTGAGGCTGGTGTTTGGGTAACTGATCGACACTGGGGGATTGCTATACGCTGGAGATTTGCTATACTCCCCTGGCATAACTACTAGCTCTTGTAAGAGCTGTTCCTGCTCTCGGGATTTAGGAGAGGTTCCCCCACTGGAGCCTGGTCGTAGGTCCAGGGTGGGTAGGAGACCTCAACCAAGCTTCGGCAGTTCGTGGGGTCTGCAGTGCGTACGGTGTCAAGTGGAGTGCTTGGAGTCCTCGGAAAGCACTAGGAGCATCTATCGACTGAGGTACCCGATCGGGGTGCCAGGAGATCCGTTACAAGTACTTACCGTATATTTCGCCCTATAAGACGCACCTGCCCATAAGACGCTACTTTCACACTCGCGTTTTGTGTGGATCCGTCGTGGACTGATCCGTTCAGAACGGATCCGTTTGTATTATCTTTAGCATAGCCGAGACGGATCAGTCTTGAACACTATTGAAAGTCAGTGGAGGACGGATCCGGTTTCTATTGTGCCAGTGAAAACGGATCCGTCCCCATTGACTTACATTGTGTGTCAGGACGGATCCGTTTGGCTCAGTTTCATCAGACGGACACCAAAAGAGGAATTGAGACGGAACGGAGGCAAACTGATACATTCTGAGCGGATCCTTTTCCATTCAGAATACATTAGGGCAAAACTGATCCGTTTTGGACCGCGTGTGAGAGCCCTGAATGGATCTCACAACGAACGGAAAGCCAAAACGCCAGTGTGAAAGTAGCCGAATTTTTGGGGAAACGTGATCTTTTGTGTATTAATGGTGCTAATTATATTTGTTTTTCTTTTCAGATATCTGGCGACGGGCAACTCTTTTTCTTCCTTACATTTTTAGTTTAGAATGGGGACCTCCACAATTGCTGGTGTGGTACGGGCTACATGTGCCACCATTTAGTTGAGGCTCAAAGCTTTGGTGCTGCCAAGTCCAGCCAGGCAGCAGTGGCTTCATATAGCCCAGGGCTTCCGGGAGAGGGTACAATTTCCAAACTGTATAGGTGCCCTTGACGGGAAGCACATACGGGTTAAGAAGCCACCGAACTAAGGGTCCCGATTCTATAATTATAAGCAGTTTTTCTCTGTAGTTTTGTTGGCCTTGGCTGACACAAACTACAGGTTTATAGTTGTAGATATTGGGTCCTATGGAAGTACTGCAGATGCTCGTATCTTCAGGGGCTTCCAGAATGGGTCGGTGGCTTCAGTCCAACCAACTGGACGTACCACGGCAAGCAAACCTTCCTGGCTCCTCTGGTCCACCTGCGCCCTATGTGGCTGTAGGGGACGAGGCCTTTCTACCCTCCTCATGCGTCCCTTTCCTAGGCGAGGTTTGGATGAAAAGAGGCGCACTTAACTATCGCTTAAGTAGGGGCAGAAGGTTTGTGGAGTGCGCCTTTGGAATTTTTTTTCGAGCAAATGGAGGGTTTTTCTTTCTGCCATACAGCTGGCCCCCGAAAATGTGTGTGTGTTTAGTGCTGCACAACTACATACATACCGATGAGTGATGATGATTGCCCTAGTATATAGTCCGCCATCTGGAAGAGACTAGGGATCAACCGATACAATTTTTTTGAGTCGATACCAATAACCTCTGAACTTTCAGGCCAATAGCCGATAGCTTATACCGATATTCTGTGCGTTTTCATTTTTGAAGAAAAAAAAATATTTCTATAAGGCGTTCACCACATAGATTTTTTTATTTTATATTTTAATAGTTTGGACTTTTCAGACGTGGCAATGTGATCATGACAACGGTTTCCATTCACTGACAGCCGGAAGAAAGGAAACAAAATATTTTAAAGAGTAGCAGAACTTTCCAGCTTTATTCACAACCTACCGCCTGCAGCTCCCCCGGTCTCAATTGCCTTCTTGATCTTCTCCTGGTCCTCCCAGCGCAGGTCGGTGAAGCCATCGATTTCCGCCTGAGATAAGACTCGCGCCCGCGTCCAGAAGCAGAGGTAGTGGTGCCAGTGCGGGACCTTCCCATCAAACACGGGAGACTACGGGGGAAAGAAAGCAACGACAATCACATCGGTTCTGTAGGTTTAAACAGCGTGCTCACAATTCATAGCTATGGGAGTTCCGGATACAGCTGAGTGAGCATGCTCGGCTGTTTTTGGAAGTCCCAATGCGGTGAATGGAAAGTGCACAGCGCAAGCGCTGCTCCATTCACCTGATAGCAGAGCAAGTGCGGCCCCTTCTCCATTCACCTCTACGGGCTGCCGGAAACAGGCGAGTCGTCGCTTGGCTATTTTTGAAACTCCTCTAGTAGTGAACAGAGGGTGGTGGCGCATGCGCAGTGTGCTCTCTGTTCACTTCAGTTCTGGAGATGGCAATGGGTCCCAGAAGAAGGACCTGCAACCATCTGACATTGATGGCATGCCCTAGTGATAGGCCATGAATGTGCCAGATGAGAATACCCCTCTAAGCCCTTGACGTCCCCAGACTTGTGCGGTGAAGGTTCCACACACCACAATGGGGAGCGACCACAGAGCTGCAAGGAACTAGGAGGGTGCACACCCCGCAATGTGAACTGCGCAGCCGCCGTTACCTCCCCTACAAGGGCAGCGTTCCAGCTTTCCTAGGGTTCTGACTGGCAGATCCGACTACTATCACAACGTAGGAGAGGGGTATTGCTGCACAGTCAGGGGGGACCTGACATTCAGGGACTTGGTGAAGCCAATACATAGTACTTCTCACAGCTGAGGGTTTGGTACAATTATATCCAGTCTAATCAATCCTCTGAAGTAGTCACACAGGCAGCACACTCCTCTCTGCTGTCCTGACTGATACAATGTATCAGTTCAGCTTACAGAGGTCTGTCTAGACTGGATACAGTAGCAACAAACCCTCAGCTGTGAAAAAGTATTAGGCCTGTAGAGGTTTTCACATTCACTGACAGCAAGCAGAAATCTTGGAAATGGAATCAAATTGATACACCTTCATTTCATCTCCCCCCCCCCTTACCAGAAAGAGGGAGAACACAACTGCAGGATTGGACTACGCCAGACCAGTTTGTCATCTGTAACCACGGAAACACACAGTTCTGAATAGGAGCTGCATACACAAACCGGTAGGATAAATTTAAAGGGGGTTTTCCAGTAGTTTATACCCATCTCCAGGAAATTAATTAATGCCGGATCCGGCATTCTGCGGTATTTTCTCCAGCAAAAAAACGTAAGAGGGACTGAACTGATCCGTATGCCATCAGTTGTTTTTTGTGGATCCATTGTAACAATGCCTAAAACGGACAAGAATAGGACATGTTCTATTTTTTTTTGCGGGCTACGGAACGGACATACTGATGCAGATACCACACGGTGTGCTGTCCACACTTTTGGTGTGTGTGGCAGCTTCGTGTATCATCTGACCACGTGCTCCCGATGATGAAATGCGTAGACGCTCTATGTGGTCAGGGCTTCTGAGAGCCTTCCCTGGGGTGGTCATCGCTTCTAAGATACCCTGGGCAGTGTGGTATATTGTGAGTTACGGACCCTCTAGGCTTCTCAGACCTATATTTTTACCGCCCACCTTCTTTCTATATCCGATACCTTACTAGCCAACGCCGGCGCACTAGGCAACAGCGTTTTGCCGTACGGTTTTCTCTCATTTAAGTTTGCTTGTGAATTGTGAGACATTTTCCCCGTTTTTAATTACGTTGTAATAAAGCATATTAATTTTAGCGCCTCCACCCTGCCCGTGATAGGACCTACACCTGAGACGTATACCTGGTATATCTAGTAGCAGTGAAGTTTCCAGCAGTCTGAAACTACCCAGTCACTGCCGTCCGTGTCGCCTCCGTGATGGATCCGTGTTTCACTGACCCTGCACAGCTGAAAAAATTTTTCAAAGCATCTCTTCCTAATAATCCGTGAAACACGGAGGCAACACGAACGGCGTCCGTGTTGCATACGTGCTTATCACGGACCAATAGACGGGCAAAATAGAGCATGCGTCCGCGCTAAAACCACCGACCGTGGTTAAAAAAAAAAAAACCTCAAGTGTGAATACACACATTAAAATGAATGGGGACGTGTGCTGTCCGTGGAGAACACAGACTATGCAGGGACACGCCCCCAACTGGTAACAACTGGCAAACTGCTGGTAATTCATTCCTAACTTCTAGAAGGAATAATAGAGGAATGTCACAACCTAGAGTCATGATAGATGCTCCAGGATAATGCAAGTGTATTAGACCCGTCAGCAGAGGAAAGAGCCGGTGCATTATATCCTGTCCTGCTAATCAATCTGCAGGAAATGAAGAGTAGAGACGAGTGTAGGATGATGGGGGTAATAGTCCATTGAGCCAGCTGCTAATAACAGACATGCCAACACTGATTGATGAGCTCTGCTGTCCTGCTGATCGGGATCACCAGATCCCTGAGGAAGATCTGATAACACAACCCCCTGCCCCACAGGGAGGGGTCATATACACCCCCCCCCCCCCCCCACACACATACAGCTTCAGGGGTCCAGGAATGACCAGAGCTCCCCTTGTGCACTTCAGGCTATTGTTCTCTGAGGGACAGCGATTTGCAAAAAAAACGACATCCAAATATAAATTTTTCGCAAAATTTATTGTTCTACATGTCTTTGATTAAAAAAAAAATGTTTGGTTAAAAAAAAAAAAAAAAAAATGGTTTGGGTAAAAGTTATAGCAATTACAAACTATGGTACAAAAATGTGAATTTCCGCTTTTTGAAGCAGCTCTGACTTTCTGAGCACCTGTCATGTTTCCTGAGGTTCTACAATGCCCAGACAGTAGAAAAACCCCACAAATGACCCCATTTCGGAAAGTAGACACCCTAAGGTATTCACTCATGGGCATAGTGAGTTCATAGAACTTTTGATTTTTTGTCACAAGTTAGCGGAAAATGATGATTTATTTTTTATTTTATTTTTTTCTTACAAAGTCTCATTTTCCGCTAACTTGTGACAAAAAATAAAAAAATTCTAGGAACTCGCCGTGCCCCTCACGGAATACCTTGGGGTGTCTTCTTTCCAAAATGGGGTCACTTGTGGGGTAGTTATACTGCCCTGGCATTCTAGGGGCCCTAATGTGTGGTAAGTAGTTTGAAATCAAAATGTGTAAAAAAAAACGCAATTAGACTTACCGGTAATTCCGTTTCCTTGAATCCACCATGACGGCCCACATTGAGATTGACCCTTGACCTCTGTAGGGGCAGGAACACATAGAGAGAGTTTAAGAACCCCCCACCCCTCCACCTCCTCAGTGCTTTACAATTACCCGAAAGGTGGAACAAAAGTAAAAGGATATTGATCCATACCCTTAAACTCCTAAATAATTATCTGCATGTACATGCAACTTATATCCAAAAAATCCCTTTTTTTTTTTTTTTTTTTTTTTTAGGGAAGGGGAATAGTATGGGCCGTCATGGTGGATTCAAGGAAACGGAATTACCGGTAAGTCTAATTGCGGTTTTTCCATTTCATCCACCATGACGGCCCACATTGAGACATATCAGATAACTAAATGGGTGGGGATATCGCCTGTAGAACCTTCCGGCCGAAAAGAGCTTCATTCGCGTCCGGAAGATTAAGACGATAGTGTCTTACAAAAGTATTAGTGCTAGACCAGGTTGCGGCTTTACAGATCTGGTCCAGCGAGACCCCTCCTTTCTCGGCCCAAGAAGAGGCAGTGGCCCTAGTAGAATGGGCTTTAACATTACCAGGACTGGGTTTGTTCTGGATTTTGTAGCAGCATTCAATAGTGGATTTGATCCATCTGGCTATGGAAGACCTGGCTAACTTCTTTCCTTTATTTTTCCCTGAAAACTGAATAAGAAGATTGTCATCCACCCTGAAATCTCTGGTAGAGTCCAGGTAACGGATAACTATGTCCCTAACATCCAGGAGATGTAACCTATCACTAGACCCTGAATGTTCGGACCTAGGGAAAGAGGGTAGGAAGATCTCCTGCTCTAGATGGAAAGGAGAGACTACCTTAGGGAGAAAACCTGGGTCGAGAGTTAGACGGATGTGATCTTTGTTAATTTGGAGGTAGGGCTCTCTACAAGACAAGGCCTGAATCTCTCCAATGCGTCTGGCTGAGGTGATAGCGATCAGAAAGGCAGTTTTGAGGGAAAGGTGTTTTAAGGAGATCTCCGACAAAGGTACAAATGGAGGTTTTGTTAGGCCCTCTAGTACGATGTTAAGATCCCAAGTCGGAGTTCTGGATCTCAGAGAGGGTCTCAATCTTGAAACCGCTCTGAAGAATCTTCTGATCCATCTGTGGTTGGCCAGGCTGCAGTCATAGAAGGAGCTGAGGGCAGAAATTTGGACCTTCAAAGTACTAGGTCTAAGGCCTAACTCAAGGCCGCACTGTAGAAAGTCCAAAATTCTGTTGATGGGAGGAGAGGTGGTGTCTGGGCTCTCAACTCCTAACCAGGAACAGTATTTCTTCCAGATCTTAAGGTAGATGGAGGAGGTCACCTTTTTTCTACTTGCCCTCAGAGTAAGTATCACCTTTTCCGAAAGTCCTCTGCTTCTTAGCGTCTCGCTCTCAGGATCCAGGCTGACAGCCTGAATATGCCTGGGTCTGGATGAAGAAGAGGGCCCTGGACTAGAATATCCCTCTGGAAGGGAATCTCCCACGGATCTTCCAGCGATAGCTGTCTTAGAGTGGAGAACCAACTTCTCTTTGGCCATAGAGGAGCTATCAGGATGAGAGTAGTCGGTTCCTCCTGGAGCTTCTGGACGACCCGAGGTAGTAGTGGTATTGGGGGAAAGGCGTAGGCTAGTCTCCAATTCCATTGTATTGATAGGGCATCGATTGCCCATGGATTGTCTCCTGGGTTTAGGGAGCAAAAACAGTCTACCTGCGCATTTTTTCTGGAGGCGAATAAGTCTACCTCTGGACAGCCCCATCTTTCCGAGATTTTCTGGAAGATATTCCTGTTCAGAGACCATTCTCCTGGATCTACTATCTCTCTGCTCAGAAAGTCTGCTACTGCGTTTTCGCAGCCCCTTAGGTGGATGGCGGACAGAGATAAAGCATTCTCTTCTGCCCAGGAGAAAATTCTTTCTGCTATCTCGCCAAGAGGCCGTGACCTTGTCCCTCCTTGGTGACGCAGATAAGCCACCGTTGTGGTATTGTCTGACATTATTTTTAGATGTCGCCCTTTTAGAAGACACTCTCCTTTTAGTAATGCTTCCAGGACTGCGTATAGTTCTCGGTAGTTGGAGGATCTCTCTCTTATCTTGGCGGGCCAGGTACCCTGTAGAAGATGATCTCCTATCTTTGCTCCCCAGCCGCCGAGGCTTGCGTCCGTGATTACTTGAACGACGGGATGATTCCGCCACTGAAGGCCTCCTAGCAGTCTTCTTTTTACTTTCCACCAATCCAAGTCTGTTTTCACGGCCTGAGGGATCCGAAAAACCCTGTCTAGACTTACTTGTCTTCCGTCCCAAATAGTTAAGATCCAATTTTGGATTACTCTTGTGTGGCTTTGGCACCATGCCACCGAGGGAATGCAGGCGGTTAGGCTTCCCAGGAGACTCATGGCCTTTCTGATGGAGCAGTTGCGCGCCCTCTGGAATGTTCTGATTTTCTCTGTCAGTGCAGTGGCTTTGTCCTGAGGGAGGAAGGTCATCAACAGGGATGAATCTAATTCCACGCCCAGGAACTTTATTCTCATGGACGGAGTTAGGGTGGATTTTTTTATATTTATAATCCATCCGAGGTTCTTTAAGAGTTCCGAGAATCTTTGGGTTGCCAAAAGGTTCTCGGATTCTGTCTTGCCTAGAATTAAAAAGTCGTCGAGATAAGGAATGATTGTGATTCCTTCCTGGCGAAGGCAGGCCACCATCTCTACCACGATTTTTGTGAAGACCCTGGGGGCCGAGGAGATACCGAAAGGGAGGGCGACATATTGGAAGTGATGGATAGACCTGTCTGGTCCTCTTAGAGCGAATCTTAGGTATTTTTGGGAAAGATGATGGATGGGGACATGGTAATAAGCGTCCTTTAGATCGATTGACGACATGAATGCCCCTTTTGGAATCAGAGGGATTGTGGATGGGATGGTCTCCATCCTGAACCTCCTGTATAGGATAGACTTGTTTAGGGGTTTCAGGTTTATTATCGTGCGAAAGGATTGGTCTGGTTTTTTTACTACAAAAAGACTGGAATAGAAGCCTCTCCTTTCTTCTGTGATAGGAACCTTTCGAATTACCCCTAGCTCTAAGAGGTCCTGGACGCCCTGCCAGATCCTCCGAAGATCTGATCTGCTCTGAGGTGTGATGCAGAATCTTCTTGGGGGGACTGATGTGAACTCTATCCTGTAACCCTGGGAGATTACGTTTAGCACCCAGGGATTTGAAGTTACCTGACTCCAGGAGGATAGAAAACCCATCAGTCGCCCCCCTACCCTGGCGTCATTGCTGTTTAGGTTGCCTATTCTGGGGATTGAGGATAAAGCCTCTTCCTCTTCCCCCTTTTGGATAACTCCATCGGCCAGACTTCCCTTTCCCCCTGTAGGATCTCTGCTGGGGTTGGTACTGACGAAAGGGCTTCTTTTTTGGTTCTTTGTCCTCTGGAAAACCCTTCTTCTTGTCTGCTGCTCCCTCTAGGATCTTATCCAGAGTGGGGCCGAAGACAAATTCCCCTGAAAAGGGGATGGAACAAAGCTTGGCCTTGGATGCCTTGTCTCCAGACCAGGCTTTCATCCATAAAGCCCGTCGGGCTGCATTAGATAGAGCAGCATCCCTGGCGGAAAACCTGATGGACTCTGCAGACGCATCGGCCAAAAATGCTGTGGCGGAGCGGAGAAGGGGGAGAGAATCCCTGATCTCTTCTCTTGGAGTCTTGTTTTTCAGATGTTCGTCCAGTTCTCCAAGCCATATATACATCGCTCTGGCAACCGAGGTAGCAGAAATATTAGTTTTTACCCCAAACATAGCTGCCTCCCAGGATTTTTTTAGGAGGCCATCTGCCTTTCTATCCATAGGATCGCCTAGCTGAGAGGAATCCTCAAAGGGTAGGGCGGTCTTTTTTACTACTTTGGCCACTTGCAAATCGACCTTAGGCGTCTGATTGTATACTTTGCTTTCAGACGGGTCAAAGCAGAGCCTATTCCTAAATTCTTTAGGAACGCCAAGTCTCTTTTCTGGATCTGACCATTCCTCCAATATCATTTCTTTTATGTTTTCATTGATGGGGAAAACAATAGAAGACCTAGATCTAAGACCCCCAAACATCTCATCCTGTACCGTACGGGGCTTAGGAGTATCTTCAATGCCCATAGTGGACCTGACTGCTCGGAGCAGCTCCTCCATTTCATCGGCGGAAAAAAAGTATTTTTTATCCTCTTCAAGAATCTCTCCGTCCGACAAGGGTTCCTCATTAGGAAATTGTCTGGACTGAGACGGAGGCCACTTCAACCTCTTCGCCATCAGAAGAAGAAATAGCAGATACTTTGCGTTTCTTAGAAGGGATGGGGGGGTAGATAAGGAGGCTAAGGAGGACTTGATCTCGTCTGAAATAAAAGACTTCATTTCCGAGAGTATATCTGGTTGCTCCTCTTTCCAAATCTCCGAAGTGCAAGTTTTGCATAGCCTCTTTTTATAATTTTCAGGGAGACGCTTGGAACAAGCACAGCATTTTAAGGGTTTTGTTTTGGTTTTTAACTCCTTGCTGCCCTGCAGAAGGAAGCAACCAGATATCCCAGCATTAGTAATTCAGACTTAAAAAAACTGAAATATACACCCCCCAGAAGGGGACTCACGGTACTGGTGGCAGAAGGATCGGGACCTTCCTGGCGGGGAGCAGGTGTCTCAGACATCGCGGTGTAGCAGGCGAAGGGCCAAAAGGAACCGCGGTCTTCTCTTTTAAAAATCCCGGCGTCTGACGTCATCTAGCTGCGCCCTGCTTGACGGCGTAGGCCTGCGCCGCACCAGCCTACTAAGGGATACGTGCGTCGCCCGGCCCGCCCATAGAGACGCTCCATGCGCCGCACCTGCTCCCCCTGCCGGACGTTAGAGCTCGGCCCTCCAGAAGGAAAGGACGCCGAGCGCGGCGTGCGCCGAGAAGCCGGCACCTCCAACTGCTTCCTCAAGAAGGGAAGGAAGTGTGAAGGTATGGGGAGGACCACAGGCCTCAGCATAAGCCAAGACGAGGGTCCTCGATGCTCCTAGCTGGCCAGCCTTAGCCCCTGCCGCGGGAGGCCAGCTGGAGAACCTGTAAAGAAAATAAGGTTATTTTATCCTCCATGAAGGAGGAACTCTCCACGTGTTGGCCCCTGTAGGGGCAGGAAAGCACTGAGGAGGTGGAGGGGTGGGGGGTTCTTAAACTCTCTATGTGTTCCTGCCCCTACAGAGGTCAAGGGTCAATCTCAATGTGGGCCGTCATGGTGGATGAAATGGAAAAATGGCCGGTGAAATCCTAAAGGTGCTCTTTGGAATGTGTGCCCCTTTGCCCACCTTGGCTGCAAAAAAGTGTCACACATCTGGTATCGCCGTACTCAGGAGAAGTTGGGGAATGTGTTTTGGGGTGTCATTTTACATATACCCATGCTGGGTGAGAGAAATATCTTGGCAAAAGACAACTTTTCCCATTTTTTTTTTTATACAAAGTTGGCATTTGACCAAGATATTTTTCTCACCCAGCATGGGTATATGTAAAATGACACCCCAAAAACACATTGCCCAACTTCTCCTGAGTACGGCGATACCAGATGTGTGACACTTTTTTGCAGCCTAGATGCGCAAAGGGGCCCAAATTCCTTTTAGGAGGGCATTTTTAGACATTTGGATCCCAGACTTCTTCTCACGCTTTATGGCCCCTAAAACGCCAGGGCAGTATAAATACCCCACATGTGACCCCATTTTGGAAAGAAGACACCCCAAGGTATTCAATCAGGGGCATGGCGAGTTCATAGAATTTTTTTTTTGGGGGCACAAGTTAGCGGAAATAGATTTTTTTTTTGTTTTTTCCTCACAAAGTCTCCCTTTCCGCTAACTTGGGACAAAAATTTAAATCTTTCATGGACTCAATATGCCCCTCACGGAATACCTTGGGGTGTCTTCTTTCCGAAACGCATTTGGATTCCGTGAGGGGTATGGTGAGTTCATGTGAGATTTTATTTTTTGACACAAGTTAGTGGAATATGAGACTTTGTAAGAAAAAAAAATAATAATAAAAAAATAAATAAATTTCCGCTAACTTGGGCCAAAAAAATGTCTGAATGGAGCCTTACAGGGGGGTGATCAGTGGTTCATAAAGGGTTAATAAGTGACGGGGGGGGGGGGGGGGGTGTAGTGGTGTTTGGTGCTACTTTACTGAGCTGCCTGTGTCCTCTGGTGGTCGATCCAAACAAAAAGGGACCACCAGAGGACCAGGTAGGAGGTATATTAGAAGCTGTTATCAAAACAGCGTCTAATATACCTGTTAGGGGTTAAAAAAAATCACATCTCCAGCCTGCCAGCGAGCGATCGCCGCTGGCAGGCTGGAGATCCACTCGCTTATCTTCCGTTCCTGTGAGCCCGCGCGATCACAGGAAATCTCGGCTATCGCGAGATGACGCACGGATGCGTCCAGGAGGAATGAATCAACCACCTTCCGGACGCATCCGTGCGTTAGGCGGTCCGGAGGTGGTTAAAACCCTTGGAAACCGCCTTTAAGCACATACAACCTGGGATGCAACCCTCCCTCTGGTGGACTTTCTAGGTGCCGTTGCGTTAGTTTACACACCCCTGTCCATACTGTAATCCTATGGGGGGGGGGGGGGGGGGTGACTTGCATACCATTGCTCCTGCAAACCCCCTTTCAGTTGCAAACTGCGCTCTCTAACCCAGTTTCTAGATGACTTTGCATTAGTTTACACGCACACAGTGACCCTATGGACAGGCTGCGTTATACTCCCCCCATCGCTCTCCCTAAGGCTCAAGCCACTTGAAAAATTGTCTAAGTCTAAACACCCTTTCAGCGCCTCCTATTGGATCAGGAACGTATAATGTGCTGTAGGGATACACCGAGGAGAATGTCCAAGGGGGCAAGATCTAAGTATGGACCCCTGTGCATAAGTTTACACACCCTTCTCCATACAGTGACCCTATATATGGCACCTGGAACACCCCTTTAAATGCACAGTAATGGGTCTGCATTGGTCTACCAGGTGGCAGGGTTGTCCCCATGCAAAAGTTTTAGCACCCAGGCTATAATTACATAATAACACGTCTTAAAGGGGCAGCTGGCACTTTGCACAGGAAGTCATCCCGCGGGGCACACAGCTCTGCTATGTGGAGGCCTGCACCCCCTCCCAATACCTGCCTCTACCCAGCCAGACGCAGCCGCATGCTTTACCTCCACCATGATGGCGAGCCGCAGCGACTCCTTGGAGATGTTGTCCCCGCACTTCTTGCAGGAGGCCCGGCTGCTCTTGGCGTACTCGGCCCAGTAAAGCTTCTCGGAGGCGTCGGCCATGACTGCAGGAAAGGAGAGGAGATGACCGGGCAGAAGACTCACTCACAGCCCAGGGGGGACCAGCGGCGTGGAGCCAGGAGCCCGCCACACAACAAACCAGGCAGAAGAAGACGAGCACCGAGCCAGAAGAAAGGAAACAAAATATTTTAAAGAGTTGCAGAACTTTCCAGCTTTATTCACAACCTACCGCCTGCAGCTCCCCCGGTCTCAATTGCCTTCTTGATCTTCTCCTGGTCCTCCCAGCGCAGGTCGGTGAAGCCATCGATTTCCGCCTGAGATAAGACTCGCGCCCGCTTCCAAAAGCAGAGGTAGTGGTGCCAGTGCGGGACCTTCCCATCAAACACGGGAGACTACGGGGGAAAGAAAGCAACGACAATCACATCGGTTCTGTAGGGTTAAACAGCGTGCTCACAATTCATAGCTATGGGAGTTCCGGATACAGCTGAGTGAGCATGCTCGGCTGTTTTTGGAAGTCCCAATGCGGTGAATGGAAAGTGCACAGCGCAAGCGCTGCTCCATTCACCTAATAGCAGAGGAAGTGCGGCCCCTTCTCCATTCACCTCTACGGGCTGCCGGAAACAGGTGAGCCGGCGCTTGGCTATTTTTTGAAACTCCTCTACTAGTGAACAGAGGGTGGTGGCGCATGCGCAGTGTGCTCTCTGTTCACTTCAGTTCTGGAGATGGCATTGGGTCCCAGAAGAAGGACCTGCAACCATCTGACATTGATGGCATGCCCTAGTGATAGACCATGAATGTGCCAGATGAGAATACCCCTCTAAGCCCTTGACGTCCCCAGACTTGTGCGGTGAAGGTTCCACACACCACAATGGGGAGCGACCACAGAGCTGCAAGGAACTAGGAGGGTGCACACCCCGCAATGTGAACTGCGCAGCCGCCGTTACCTCCCCTACAAGGGCAGCGTTCCAGCTTTCCTAGGGTTCTGACTGGCAGATCCGACTACTACCACAACGTAGGGGTATTGCTGCACAGCCAGGGGGGACCTGACATTTAGGGACTTGGTGAAGCCAATACTTAGTACTTCTCACAGCTGTAGGTTTGGTACAATTATATCCAGTCTAATCAATCCTCTGTGAAGTAGTCACACAGGCAGCACACTCCTCTCTGCTGTCCTGACTGATACAATGTATCAGTTCAGCTTACAGAGGTCTGTCTAGACTGGATACAGTAGCAACAAACCCTCAGCTGTGAAAAAGTATTAGGCCTGTAGAGGTTTTCACATTCACTGACAGCAAGCAGAAATCTCGGAAATGGAATCAAATTGATACACCTTTATTTCATCCCCCCCCCCCCCCCTTACCAGAAAGAGGGAGAACACAACTGCAGGATTGGACTACGCCAGACCCGTTTGTCATCTGTAACCACGGAAACACACAGTTCTGAATAGGAGCTGCATACACAAACCGGTAGGATAAATTTAAAGGGGGTTTTCCAGTAGTTTATACCCATCTCCAGGAAATTAATTAATGCCGGATCCGGCAAGCGTTTAGGATTTTTGGCCAGAGAGAAAACTGCAGCATGCTGCGGTATTTTCTCCAGCCAAAAAAACCCCAAAAAACGTAAGAGGGACTGAACTGATCCGTATGCCATCAGTTTTTTTTTGTGGATCCATTGTAACAATGCCTAAAACGGACAAGAATAGGACATACTGATGCAGATACCACACTGTGTGCTGTCCACATTTTTGGTGTGTGTGGCAGCTTTGTGTATCATCTCACCACGTGCTCCCGATGATGAAATGCATCGACGCTCTATGTGGTCAGGTCTTCTAAGAGGCTTCCCTGGGGTGGTCATCGCTTCTAAGATACCCTGGGCAGTGTGGTATATTGTGAGTTACGGACCCTCTAGGCTTCTCAGACCTATATTTTTATCACCCACCTTCTTTCTATATCCGATACCTTACTAGCCCACGCCGGCGCACTAGGCAACAGCGTTTTGCCGTACGGTTTTCTCTATTTAAGTTTGCTTGTGAATTGTGAGACATTTTCCCCGTTTTTAATTACGTTGTAATAAAGCATATTAATTTTAGCGCCTCCACCCTGCCCGTGATAGGACCTACCACTGAGACGTACACCTGGTATATTTTTTCTAGTAGCAGCGAAGTTTCCAACAGTCTGAAACTACCCAGTCACTGCCGTCCGTGTCCGTGACGCCTCCGTGATGGATCCGTGTTTCACTGACCCTGCACAGCTGAAAAATAATTTTCAAAGCATCTCTTCCTAATAATCCGTGAAACACGGAGGCAACACGAACGGCGTCCGTGTTGCATCCGTGGTTATCACGGACCAATAGAGGGGCAAAATAGAGCATGCGTCCGCGCTAAAACCACCGACCGTGGTAGAAAAAAAAAACTCAAGTGTGAATACACACATTAAAATGAATGGGGACGTGTGCTGTCCGTGGAGAACACCGACTATGCAGGGACACGCCCCCAACTGGTAACAACTGGCAAACTGCTGGTAATTCATTCCTAACTTCTAGAAGGAATAATAGAGGAATGTCACAACCTAGAGTCACGATAGATGCTCCAGGATAATGCAAGTGTATTAGACCCGTCAGCAGAGGAAAGAGCCGGTGCATTATATCCTGTCCTGCTAATCAATCTACAGGAAATGAAGAGTAGAGACGAGTGTAGGATGATGGGGGTAATAGTCCATAGACTACAGTTAAGGCTACTTTCACACTAGCGTTCGATCGGATCCGTTCTGAACGGATCCGATCATAATAATGCAGACGGAGGCTCCGTTCAGTACGGATCCGTCTGCATTATTTTAGCATATAACAGCCTAAGTGTGAAAATAGCCTCGTACGGATCCGTCCAGACTTTCAATGTAAAGTCAATGGGGGACGGATCCGCCTGAAGATTGAGCCATATTGTGGCATCTTCAAACGGATCCGTCCCCATTGACTTACATTGTAAGTCTGGACGGATCCGCACGCCTCCGCACGGCCAGGCGGACACCCGAACGCTGCAAGCAGCGTTCAGCTGTCCGCCTGTCCGTGCGGAGGCGAGCGGAGCGGAGGCTGAACGCCGCCAGACTGATGCAGTCTGAGCGGATCCGCTCCATTCAGACTGCATCAGGGCTGGACGGCTGCGTTCGGGTCCGCTCGTGAGCCCCTTCAAACGGAACTCACGAGCGGACCGACGAACGCTAGTGTGAAAGTAGCCATAGGCTACTTTCACACTAGCGTTCGGGCGGATCCGTCTGCATTATTTTAGCATAGAACAGCTAAGTGTGAAAATAGCCTGGGACGGATCCGTTCAGACTTTCAATGTAAAGTCAATGGGGGACGGATCCGCTTGAAGATTGAGCCACATTGTGGCATCTTCAAACGGATCCGTCCCCATTGACTTACATTGTAAGTCTGGACGGATCCGCACGGATCCGCACGGCCAGGCGGACACCCGAACGCAGCAAGCAGCGTTCAGCTGTCCGCCTGTCCGTGCGGAGGCGAGCGGAGCGGAGGCTGAACGCCGCCAGACTGATGCAGTCTGAGCGGATCCGCTCCATTCAGACTGCATCAGGGCTGGACGGCTGCGTTCGGGTCCGCTCGTGAGCCCCTTCAAACGGAGCTCACGAGCGGACACCCGAACGCTAGTGTGAAAGCAGCCTAACACAACCCTGTCCATACTGTAATCCTATGGGGGGGGGGGGGGGGGATGACTTGCATACCATTGCTCCTGCAAACCCCCTTTCAGTTGCAAACTGCGCTCTCTAACCCAGTTTCTAGATGACTTTGCATTAGTTTACACGCACACAGTGACCCTATGGACAGGCTGCGTACTACTCCCCCCATCGCTCTCCCTAAGCCTCAAGCCACTTGAAAAATTGTCTAAGTCTAAACACCCTTTCAGCGCCTTTTATTGGATCAGGAACGTGTAATGTGCTGTAGGGATGCACCGAGGAGAATGTCCAAGGGGGCAAGATCTAAGTATGGACCCCTGTGCATAAGTTTACACACCCTTGTCCATACAGTGACTCCATGTATGGCACCTGGAACACCCCTTTAAATGCACAGTAATGGGTCTGCATTGGTCTACCAGGTGCCAGGGTTGTCCCCATGCAAAAGTTTTAGCACCCAGGCTACAATTACATAATAACACGTCTTAAAGGGGCAGCTGGCACTTTGCACAGGAAGTCATCCCCCGGGGCACACAGCTCTGCTATGTGGAGGCCTGCACCCCCTCCCAATACCTGCCTCTACCCAGCCAGACGCGGCCGCATGCTTTACCTGCACCATGATGGCGAGCCGCAGCGACTCCTTGGAGATGTTGTCCCCGCACTTCTTGCAGGAGGCCCGGCTGCTCTTGGCGTACTCGGCCCGGTAAAGCTTCTCGGAGGCGTCGGCCATGACTGCAGGAAAGGAGAGGAGATGACCGGGCAGAAGACTCACTCACAGCCCAGGGGGGACCAGCGGCGTGGAGCCAGGAGCCCGCCACACAACAAACCAGGCAGAAGAAGACGAGCACCGAGCCAGCCCGGCGCTTCACACAGTTGTCGAGAGATCGGTCATCGACTACTCCCCCCTGCTAGGAAGAGAAGATAACGGGGCTGGGACAGGGCGCGTCACGTGGTCTGGTTACTTGGGCTGTTGCTGTTTATTTTTCCATCTTCAAAACCACGTGACTTGTCTTGCTTTCATTCCCTGCCTTCCTGGAGCCATAACTTAAAAAATTCAGTTCACGAAGCATGGAGGACTTGTTTTTTTGGCGCCATTTAATATTGCATACGATGTAGTAGGACGCTGGAAAAAAAGAAACATAGGTCAGCTATAGACAGGGTGGCCACATTATTTTCATTATTTTTTTTATTTATTTTTTCGTTTTTCACTCCCCGCCTTCCTGGAGCCATAACTTTTAAATCATTATATATTTTCTTCAGTTCCCGTAGCATGGAGGACTTGTTTTTTTGCGGGACAAGTTGCGCTTTCTATTGGTGCCATTTAATATTGCATACGATGTAGTAGGACGCTGGAAAAAAAGAAACGCAATTCCTCCACAGTTTTCCGGGTTTTGTTTTTATGGCGTTTTGTATGCGGTGAAACTGACCTGTTCCCCTTATTCTCCGCGTCAAGTACTTTCCCAATAACTGGGGAAAAATGATTATTTTTTTCTTTGCATCGCCATGTTCTGACCGGTCGCGGTTTCTATAGTTCTGTCTATGGCGCTGTGTGAGGCTCGTGTTTTGAAGGACGATCTGTAGTTTTTATTGTGACTTCTTAATGGAATCAGCCATTTTGATATTTTTTTTCCTGTTGTATCCGTATGGGATAAATATTTTTATATTTTAATTGTTTTTGGACACAGCAATGCTTATGATTTTTTTTTTTTATCGTTCATTTTTATTTTAACCCATTTCTGACTGCCAACAGTAAATTCACATCGGCATTTAACCACTTCAACCCCGCTAGCTAAAACCCCCTTCATGACCAGGCCACTTTTTACACTTCGGCACTACACTACTTTCACCGTTTATTGCTCGGTCATGCAACTTACCACCCAAATGAATTTTACCTCCTTTTCTTCTCACTAATAGAGCTTTCATTTGGTGGTATTTCATTGCTGCTGACATTTTTACTTTTTTTGTTATTAATCGAAATTTTACGATTTTTTTGCAAAAAAATGACATTTTTCACTTTCAGCTGTAAAATTTTGCAAAAAAAAACGACATCCATATATAAATTTTTCGCTAAATTTATTGTTCTACATGTCTTTGATAAAAAAAAATGTTTGGGCAAAAAAAATGGTTTGGGTAAAAGTTATAGCGTTTATAAACTATGGTACAAAAATGTGAATTTCCGCTTTTTGAAACAGCTCTGACTTTCTGAGCACCTGTCATGTTTCCTGAGGTTCTACAATGCCCAGACAGTAGAAAACCCCCACAAATGACCCCATTTCGGAAAGTAGACACCCTAAGGTATTCGCTGATGGGCATAGTGAGTTCATAGAACTTTTTATTTTTTGTCACAAGTTAGCGGAAAATGATGATTTTTATTTTAATTTTTTTTTTCTTACAAAGTCTCATATTCCACTAACTTGCAACAAAAAATAAAAAATTCTAGGAACTCGCCATGCCCCTCACGGAATACCTTGGGGTGTCTTCTTTCCAAAATGGGGTCACTTGTGGCGTAGTTATACTGCCCTGGTGTCACAACCAGACAGCTGAGAAGCTCTGACAGAGGCCTTTCAGAACCTCCCCCTTGAGTTTCTGTGTTGTGGTATTCATCTCCTCCTCTCGTTAGTCTCTCTCAGCTGTCATGTGTTGGACTAATTGCTTCCCTTTAAATTCTTCCCCAGAAGGCTTTTCTGGGCGGCTTATATTTCTTCCTGGAGTATGTGTGCATGCCCATCTGGTTCTCCTCTCCTCTACAAAGTTAAGTGTTAAACTGTTATCTGTTATTTTCTGTTTGCTGGATCGCAGGTGACCCTGACTCCCTCCGTGTCTGGTGTAGGGAGCCGGTGGTCGTGTCCCCTCACTATTGTAGGGTGCTCAGGGGTTATATAGTCAAGGTACGTGGATATGCATACCTCCACCATTCGGATCTATGCATAGGCTGAGCAGCCAGGGAAAGTGCCAGGTCTTCTGCAGGGGTCTCCCTTTCGTTCCTTAGCTTTTGGATCCAGCGAGTCATTTATGCATGTTGTTTTGCCTTGTTACCTGTACACATTCCGTGACACCTGGCAATTTAGGGGCCCAAATGTGTGAGAAGTACCTTGCAATCAAAATGTGTAAAAAAATGGCCTGCGAAATCCGAAAGGTGCACTTTGGAATATGTGCCCCTTTGCCCACCTTGGCTGCAAAAAAGTGTCACACATCTGGTATCGCCGTGCTCAGGAGAAGTTGGGGAATGTGTTTTGGGGTGTCATTTTACATATAACCATGCTGGGTGAGATAAATATCTTGGCAAAAGACAACTTTTCCCATTTTTTTATACAAAGTTGGCATTTGACCAAGATATTTTTCTCACCCAGCATGGGTATATGTAAAATGACACCCCAAAACACATTCCCCAACTTCTCCTGAGTACGGCGATACCACATGTGTGACACTTTTTTGCAGCCTAGATGCGCAAAGGTGCCCAAATTCCTTTTAGGAGGGCATTTTTAGACATTTGGATCCCAGACTTCTCACACTTTCGGGCCCCTAAAAAGCCAGGGCAGTATAAATACCCCACATGTGACCCCACTTTGGAAAGAAGACACCCCAAGGTATTCAATGAGGGGCCTGGCGAGTTCATAGAATTTTTTTTTTTTTTTTTGCATAAGTTAGCGGAAATTGATTTTTTTTTTTTTTTTTTTTCTCACTTTCCGCTAACTTGGGACAAAAATTTCAATCTTTCATGGACTCAATATGCCCCTCAGCGAATACCTTGGGGTGTCTTCTTTCCGAAATGGGGTCACATGTGGGGTATTTATACTGCCATGGCTTTTTAGGGGCCCTAAAGCGTGAGAAGAAGTCTGGAATATAAATGTCTAAAAAATGTTACGCATTTGGATTCCGTGAGGGGTATGGAGAGTTCATGTGAGATTTTATTTTTTGACACAAGTTAGTGGAATATGAGTAAGAAAAAACAAACAAAAAAATATATATATTTCCGCTAACTTGGGCCAAAAAAATGTCTGAATGGAGTCTTACAGGGGGTGATCAATGACAGGGGGGTGATCAATGACAGGGGGGTGATCAATGACAGGGGGGTGATCACCCATATAGACTCCCTGATCACCCCCCTGTCATTGATCACCCCCCTGGTAAGGCTCCATTCAGACGTCCGTATGATTTTTATGGATACATGGATCGGATCTGCAAAACACATGCGGACGTCTGAATGGAGCCTTACAGGGGGGTGATCAATGACAGGGGGTGATCAGGGAGTGTATATGGGTGATCACGCCCCTGTCATTGATCACCCCCCTGTAAGGCTCCATTCAGACGTCCGTATGATTTTTACGGATCCATGGATACATGGATCGGATCCGCAAAACACATGCGGACGTCTGAATGGAGCCTTACAGGGGGGTGATCAATGACAGGGGGTGATCAGGGAGTGTATATGGGTGATCACCCGTCTGTCATTGATCACCCCCCTGTAAGGCTCCATTCAGACGTCCGCATGTGTTTTGCGGATCCGATCCATGTATCCATGGATCCGTAAAAATCATACGGACGTCTGAATGGAGCCTGACAGGGGGGTGATCAATGACAGGGGGGTGATCAATGACGGAGGTGATCAGGGAGTTTATATGGGGTGATCAGGGGTTCATAAGGGGTTAATAAGTGACGGGGGGGGGGGGTGTAGTGTAGTGTAGTGTGGTGTTTGGTGCGACTTTACTGAGCTACCTGTGTCCTCTGGTTGTCGATCCAAACAAAAGGGACCACCAGAGGACCAGGTAGCAGGTATATTAGACGCTGTTATCAAAACAGCATCTAATATACCTGTTAGGGGTTAAAAAAAATCACATCTCCAGCCTGCCAGCGAGCGATCGCCGCTGGCAGGCTGGAGATCCACTCGCTTACCTTCCGTTCCTGTGAGCGCGCGCGCCTGCGTGCGCGCGTTCACAGGAAATCTCGGGTATCGTGAGATGACGCGCCGATGCGTCCAGGAGGAGTAAATCAACCACCTCCCGGACGCATCGGTGCGTTAGGCGGTCGGGAGGTGGTTAAAAATGGCGCCCACTTTCATGATTAGCCGCGCCATGGCCGTAACACAGCAGACACCCGGCACAACTGCCAGTCTCAGAATTTTAACCCTGCAGATGCCCTAAAGCCCAGAAGCGCGCGCCTCTGGGTGTGCTCCACCTGCCGGGGAGCGTGTATGCGCCAGCCCCGTCCTCCTGTGTGACAGGAAGCTGCAGCATATTAGTTCCTATGGAGCCCCGGCTTGTGGCAGGGCTCTATAGGCACATCAGCAATCTGATGACTGTCATAGTTCCCTATGGGAACCATAAGGCCTCTTGCACACGAGCGCGACGGATTAGGCCCGGATGCGCTCAGTGATAATCGGGCGAGTTTGCTGGTGTGTGCTGTCCGTTTTGTATGCGACTGTGTTGTGTTATTGCGTTTTTTCCACGCAGGTGACATACGGATTGAATGCGCTTTTAACGCACGTGAAAAAAAACGGAACCATCCTCTAGATCAGTGGTTCTCAACCTTTCTAAAGCCGTGACCCCTTAATACAGTTCCTCATGTTGTGGTGACCCCCAACCATTACATTTTTTTCCTTGCTACGTCATAACTAATTTTGCTACTGTTATGAATTGTAATGTAAATATCTGATATGCAGGATGTATGCCAGTCTATTACAAGGTGTTAGGTAGTTCTGCAATTGGCGCCGTGTTGTGGGGGATCTGTGGAGGGCGCTGTGTTGTGGGGGATCTGTGGAGGGCGCTGTGTTGTGGGGGATCTGTGGAGGGCGCTGTGTTGTGGGGGATCTGTGGAGGGCACTGTGTTGTGGGGGATCTGTCGAGGGCGCTGTGTTGTGGGGGATCTGTGGAGGGCGCTGTGTTGTGGGGGATCTGTGGAGGGCGCTGTGTTGTGGGGGATCTGTGGAGGGCGCTGTGTTGTGGGGGATCTGTGGAGGGCGCTGTGTTGTGGGGGATCTGTGGAGGGCGCTGTGTTGTGGGGGATCTGTGGAGGGCGCTGTGTTGTGGGGGATCTGTGGAGGGCGCTGTGTTGTGGGGGATCTGTGGAGGGCGCTGTGTTGTGGGGGATCTGTGGAGGGCGCTGTGTTGTGGGGGATCTGTGGCGGGCGCTGTTATATGGGGGATCTGTGGCGGGCGCTGTTATATGGGGGATCTGTGGAGGACGCTGTTATGGGGGGATCTGTGGAGGGTGCTGTGTTGTGGGGGATCTGTGGAGGACGCTGTGTTGTGGGGGATCTGTCGAGGGCGCTGTGTTGTGGGGGATCTGTGGAGGGCGCTGTCAGAACGCTTCCTCACGTCATTAGCAGTGCGACAGGAAGTCAGGAGGTAGTAAAATAGAGGTATATTGTGTAGCGGTATACTGTATATTGTGTAGTACAGTGTAGCGGTATACTGTACATTGTGTGGCACAGTGTAGAGGTATACTGTATAATGTGTGGCACGGTGTAGAGGTATACTGTATATTGTGTGGCACAGTGTAGCGGTATACTGTATATTGTGGGGCACAGTGTAGCGGTATACTGTATATTGTGTGGCACAGTGTAGAGGTATACTGTATATTGTGTGGCACAGTGTAGAGGTATACTGTATATTGTGGGACACAGTGTAGAGGTATACTGTATATTGTGGGGCACAGTGTAGCGGTATACTGTATATTGTGTGGCACAGTGTAGCGGTATACTGTATATTGTGGGGCACAGTGTAGAGGTATACTGTATATTGTGGGGCACAGTGTAGAGGTATACTGTATATTGTGGGGCACAGTGTAGAGGTATACTGTATATTGTGGGGCACAGTGTAGCGGTATACTGTATATTGTGGGGCACAGTGTAGAGGTATACTGTATATTGTGGGGCACAGTGTAGAGGTATACTGTATATTGTGGGGCACAGTGTAGAGGTATACTGTATATTGTGGGGCACAGTGTAGCGGTATACTGTGTATTGTGTGGGACAGTGTAGAGGTATACTGTATATTGTGTGGGACAGTGTAGAGGTATACTGTATATTGTGGGGCACAGTGTAGAGGTATACTGTATATTGTGGGGCACAGTGTAGAGGTATACTGTATATTGTGGGGCACAGTGTAGAGGTATACTGTATATTGTGGGGCACAGTGTAGAGGTATACTGTATATTGTGGGGCACAGTGTAGCGGTATACTGTATATTGTGTGGCACAGTGTAGAGGTATACTGTATATTGTGGGGCACAGTGTAGAGGTATACTGTATATTGTGGGGCACAGTGTAGCGGTATACTGTATATTGTGGGGCACAGTGTAGAGGTATACTGTATATTGTGGGGCACAGTGTAGAGGTGTACTGTATATTGTGGGGCACAGTGTAGAGGTATATTGTGGGGCACAGTGTAGAGGTATACTGTATATTGTGGGGCACAGTGTAGAGGTATACTGTATATTGTGTGGCACAGTGTAGAGGTATACTGTATATTGTGGGGCACAGTGTAGAGGTGTACTGTATATTGTGGGGCACAGTGTAGAGGTATATTGTGGGGCACAGTGTAGAGGTATACTGTATATTGTGGGGCACAGTGTAGAGGTATACTGTATATTGTGGGGCACAGTGTAGAGGTATATTGTGGGGCACAGTGTAGAGGTATACTGTATATTGTGGGGCACAGTGTAGAGGTATACTGTATATTGTGGGGCACAGTGTAGAGGTATACTGTATATTGTGGGGCACAGTGTAGCGGTATACTGTATATTGTGGGGCACAGTGTAGAGGTATACTGTATATTGTGTGGCACAGTGTAGAGGTATACTGTACATTGTGTGGCACAGTGTAGAGGTATACTGTATATTGTGGGGCACAGTGTAGAGGTATACTGTATATTGTGTGGCACAGTGTAGAGGTATACTGTATATTGTGGGGCACAGTGTAGAGGTATACTGTACATTGTGTGGCACAGTGTAGAGGTATACTGTATATTGTGGGGCACAGTGTAGAGGTATACTGTATATTGTGTGGCACAATATACAATATATGTATTATAAATAAAAATATGTCAAATAAAGTGTTTCAATTAGTTTAGATTGTGTATAACCAAATTAATATTTGTGTGTGTAAATGATTGATAAATCATGTTTATATAGTAAGTGTATTTTTGTTATATTAATGTATATTAAACGTTTACCATTATTAATGTGTTCTGTGTGTTTGTGCTACATAAATATCATTATGCACTGTATACGGTATATTAACCCCTTAAGGACCAGGCTCATTATCACCTTAAGGACCAGGCCCTTTTTTGCAAATCTGACCAGTGTCACTTTAAGTGCTGATAACTTTAAAACGCTTTGACTTATCCAGGCCGTTCTGAGATAGTTTTTTCGTCACATATTGTACTTCATGACACTGGTAAAATAAAGTCAAAAAAATTAATTTTTTTGCATAATAAAATACCTAATTTACCAAAAATTGGGAAAAATTAGCAAATTTCAAAGTTTCAGTTTCTCTACTTCTGAACAAAGACTGATCAGAGCACTGATGAATTCAGGCTTTGAATACACTCCGAAGTGACAAACAGGCAATGGGCCCCTATCCAGAGGAGGGGGGGAGTATACTTATTTAAAATATAGCTTTTAATATATATTAAAGTAGACAGGATAAAAAGGACTCACTAAACATAAGAAACATACATACACGAATAGGACCAAATTAGTGATACCCAGCTGGTGCAGATAAAAAATTCTGCTCCGTCGGTGAGGACGCGAGCAGTCTTACCAGACCCTTAGTAGATAGTGGGTAAGGTTCCTTGATGACAGGAGACAGGAAACACTGGGTGTGTGCCGGCGGGATGGAGGTGCTTCTCCTGTGTAATTGGGTGGATCAGGAAGTAGGAGGGGTCCTATATATCCCTATCAAGATGAAAGGGGCTATTATGCTACTACCTGTCTACACAGAGCACTCGCCTTGGAAAAGGCGACCCCGTCCGGTAGCCTGTCCCTATATTGGACCTGTACCCTAAAACTACAGAATTAATTTACCAGTGATGGATGGATGGTGATACTTCCAGTGGTCTCCCGACGTGGCACGTTTCTGTCCGTGACTTCTTCAGGGGAATGACTGCAGGAGGTAACAGTGTAGCCGCAGGTATCTAACCTAAGGCTAATTTGACACTGGGGAAAAGGAACAGGCTATAAAGGCCTGTGGTCTGCTAAACCCAGGGTGGGATGCAGAGTCTGCTTAATCCAGGGTGGGATGCAGAGTGGCACAGGAGGGGTGGTCCTGTGCAGGACGGTCTGGGGGATATAATAATCCCAAACTAATGAAACCCCTGTGGCCCGGTTAAAGTTCATGGGCATTGACCTGGGTACAGGTCCAATATAGGGACAGGCTACCGGACGGGGTCGCCTTTTCCAAGGCGAGTGCTCTGTGTAGACAGGTAGTAGCATAATAGCCCCTTTCATCTTGATAGGGATATATAGGACCCCTCCTACTTCCTGATCCACCCAATTACACAGGAGAAGCACCTCCATCCCGCCGGCACACACCCAGTGTTTCCTGTCTCCTGTCATCAAGGAACCTTACCCACTATCTACTAAGGGTCTGGTAAGACTGCTCGCGTCCTCACCGACGGAGCAGAATTTTTTATCTGCACCAGCTGGGTATCACTAATTTGGTCCTATTCGTGTATGTATGTTTCTTATGTTTAGTGAGTCCTTTTTATCCTGTCTACTTTAATATATATTAAAAGCTATATTTTAAATAAGTATACTCCCCCCCCCTCCTCTGGATAGGGGCCCATTGCCTGTTTCTCTACTTCTGTAATACATAGTAATACCCCCAAAAATTATGATGACTTAACATTCCCCATATGTCTACTTCATGTTTGAATTATTTTGGGAATTATTTTTTATTTTTTGGGGATGTTACAAGGCTTAGAAGTTTAGAAGCAAATCTTGAAATTTTTCAGAAATTTACAAAAACCCAATTTTTAGGGACCACTACAGCTCTGAAGTCACTTTGTGAGGCTTACATAATAGAAACCGCCCAAAAATGACCCCATTCTATAAACTACACCCCTCAAGGTATTCAAAACTGATTTTACAAACTTCGTTAACCCTTTAGGTGTTGCACAAGAGTTATTGGCAAATAGGGATGAAATTTGAGAATTTCATTTTTTTGCCTAATTTTCAATTTTAACCCATTTTTTCCACTAACAAAGCAAGGGTTAACAGCCAAACAAGACTGTATCTTTATTGCCCTGACTCTGCTGTTTACAGAAACACCCCATATGTGGCCATAAACTACTGTACGGCCACACAGCGGGGCGTAGAGTGAAAGGTGCGCCGTTTGGTTTTTGGAAGGCAGGTTTTGCTGGACAGTTTTTTTGACACCATGTCCCATTAGAAGCCCCCCTGATGCACCCCTAGAGTAGAAACTCCATAAAAGTGACCCCATCTAAGAAACGACACCCCTCAAGGTATTCAAAACTGATTCTACAAACTTTGTTAACCCTTTAGGTGTTGCACAAGATTTAATGGAAAATAGAGATAAAATTTCACTTTTTTGGCAGATTTTCCATTTTAATATTTTTTTTCCAGTTACAAGGCAAGGGTTAACAGCCAAACAAAACTTATTATTTATGGCCCTGATTCTGTAGTTTACAGAAACACCCCATATGTGGTCGTAAACTGCTGTACGGGCACATGGCAGGGCGCAGAAGAAAAGGAATGCCATACGGTTTTTGGAAGGCAGATTTTGCTGGACTGGTTTTTTGACACCATGTCCCATTTGAAGCCCCCCTGATGCACCCCTAGAGTAGAAACTCCAAAAAAGTGACCCCATTTTAGAAAGTACGGAATAGGGTGGCAGTATTGTTGGTACTAGTTTAGGGTACATATGATTTTTGGTTGCTCTATATTACACTTTTTGTGCGGCAAGGTAACAAGAAATAGCTTTTTTGGCACGTTTTTTTTTGTTATTTACAACATTCATCTGACAGGTTAGATCACGTGGTAATTTTATAGAGCAGGTTGTCACGGACGCGGCGATACCTAATATGTATACAATTTTTTTTATTTATGTAAGTTATATACAATAACTTCATTTTTAAAACCAAAAAATTGTTTAGTGTCTCCATAGTCTAAGAGCCATAGTTTTTTCAGTTTTTGGGCGATTATCTTGAGTAGGGTCTAATTTTTTGCGGGATGAGATGACGGTTTGATTGGCACTATTTTGGTGTGCATATGACTTTTTGATCGCTTGCTATTACACTTTTTGTGACGTAAGATGGCAAAAAATAGCTTTTTTACATTTTTTTTTTTTTACGGTGGTCATCTGAGGGGTTAGGTCATGTGATATTTATATAGAGCCGGTCGATACGGACGCGGCGATACCTAATATGTATACTTTATTTTATTTATGTACGTTTTACACAATGATTTTATTTTTGAAACAAAAAAAAATCATGTTTTAGTGTTTCCATAGTCTAAGAGCCATAGTTTTTTCAGTTTTTGGGCGATTATCTTGAGTAGGGTCTCATTTTTTGCGGGATGAGATGACGGTTTGATTGGTACTACTTTGGCGTACATGCGACTTTTTTGATCACTTTTATTACCTTTTTTGGGAAGTAAGGTGGGCAAAATTTCAATTTTCTCATAGTTTTTATTTTTTTTTTTTTTATGGCGTTCACTGTGCGGGGAAAGTAACATGACCGTTTTATAGATCAGGTCGTTACGGACGCGGCGATACCTAATATGTGTAGTGTATTTTTTTTAATTTTTTTTTATTCAGTGATAAATGTGTTTTTTTTTTTTTTACAGCATTCACCGCATAAACTTTTTTCACTTTTTTTTATTTTTTTGACCCAGACCCACTTGGTTCTTGAAGATCCAGTGGGTCTGATGTCTGTAAAATACAGTACAGAACCTATATAGGTTTCTGTACTGTATTTTACTTACACTGAACAGATCTATGCTTTCAGCACAGATCTGTTCAGCACCATGGACAGCAGGACGCCTGAGCAGGCATCCTGTTGCCATGGGAACCTTCCCCGTCTGCCACAACTTCGCAGACGGGGAAGGGTGAGGACGGGGCTTCGGGGGGCTCTCTCCCTCTCCCATTGGGGGGCTGCAAAGGCACAGCAGCCCCCCGATCGGAGAGGGAGGGAGCTCCCTGCGCTGTTAACCTTTTCCATACAGCGGTCCGTACGGACCGCTGTATGGAAAGGGTTAAACGGCTGACATCGCATCAACGATGTCAGCCGTTTATACCAGGGTGCCAGCAATGTGCTGGCACCCTGGTATACTCACTAGACGCCAACGATTATGCAATGGGAGGCGGGCGGGGGATCGCGATCCCGCCTGCCGCACCGCCCGCCTCCCGCAACGCCCCCACCGCCTGCGACCCCCCCCCCCCCCCCCCCCCTGCACCACCCGCCGCCATCAAATCGTGCAGGGGGGGAGGGTGCACAATATTGATTTTAGGCACTCTGAAGTTTCTGATCCCCGCGGTCAGGGACCGCGGGGATCAGAAACTGCAAAAAGCGCAGCAAACCGCAGGTCTGAATTGACCTGCGGTTTGCTGCGATCGCCGGCACGGGGGGGTCACATGACCCCCCTCTGGCGTTTTGACAGGATGCTGGCTGAATGATTTCAGCCGGCATCCTGTACAAATTAACCCCTGGGGCGCCGGAATGCCGATTTTTAACGTTAGGACGTACCGGTTCGTCCTTGGTCCTTAAGGACTCGGGAAATAGGGCGTACCGGTACGTCCTATGTCCTTAAGGGGTTAAAGAGAACAAATAAAATGCCTGAAAACAAAACTCTGTTTATTTCAACACAAAGTAGTTCTGTATTAACAAACAATAAATACAAAATAAAAATTAAAAAAACACCCAGACGGCGATGGTGGAACGTGAAACGGATTTCACTGAGTAAACAAAAACGTAATTGCGTCCCACTATCGATACCGTTCACTGAAGGGACGCTATAAATAAAAACTTTTATTTTTTTTATTCCTCCCCTCCCTGAAACTGAGGGCCATGGTAGGAGGGTTGTGAAGGGGGGCCAGATGCTGAGATGGCCCAGCTTGTGATGCAGAGGGGACAGGCTGGCCATATGACATGTCGGCATGATACAGTTGGCCATAATTAGGGATGAGCGAGCGCTCCATACAGTATTAGAATGTATTGGCTCCGATGATCCAAAGTTATTACTTCGCGAAATCTCACGAGACTTTGCATAATAACTTCATAAATTGATTAATACTGTAAAAAACATTTCCCGCACGAGACTTCGCAAAGTAATAACTTCAGTTAATCGGAGCCAATACATTCTAATACTGTATGGAGCGCTCGCTCTGTACAGTATTAAAACAAGGTTTTATGCGAAGTCGATTCGCTCATCCGTAGCCAGAATGTTCCCTTGTAGGAGGGAATTGTGGCGGCACATGGGGAACCTGGGGCATTGGCTGGAGGCCAGTGATGTGCCCATGGATGCGCCAATTCTCCAGGGCCAGAAAAATGCCAGTGGGTTCATTCGGAGGAGTGGCTGCTTCCAGAACGTTTCCGAGAGCCGCTTCAGTTCTCAATAATCGTTTTGGAAGCACAATCCATAAATAATGGGCCAGACTTCGGGCATAGAGATCTAAGTGGTCCTCCTGCTGAGCTCTAGACAAATAGTCCAGGACCTGGCTATTGACCAGAGCTTCGGCAGGGTAACGAAAAAGTGGGGGGGATCCACTCCTGAAGCTGCAGGACGAGAGGCCGCAGAGGTGCTGGGTCCTACCCCACTCTCTGGAGGAGGTTGTGACAAGGTAGTCTCCTCCTCGCAGGCGCTGGAGTGGTGCGGAGCGGCCTCTTCAGGTTCCTCCTGAAGGTTGTCCTCCGTTCTTCACAATAAAAAAAAAAAACATGTAAATAAACACACACTTTTTTTATACAAATAGTCCAGTGAAACATATTCGTATCATCAGCAATATACATTTAGCACATAGCATTACATTAAGGGTACTTTCACACTAGCGTTGCCGGAACTGCCTGCCGGATCCGGAAATCTGTATGCAATTTGCAAACAGATATAATTTGTTTCCGGACAAATGCATTGCAATACCGGATCTGTCTCTCCGGTGTCATCCGGAAAAACGGATCCGGTATTTATCTTTTTCACAGATTTAAAAGGTCTGCGCATTTGCAGACCGGGAAACCAGATCCGTTTTTCCAGAACACTTGGTACCGGATCCGGCATTAATACATTTCAATGGAAATTAATGTGTTCCGGAATTTTGTCCGTAGAAAATACCGCAGCATGGTATTTTCTACGGCCAAATACCGTAAAAGGGACTGAACTGAAGACATCCTGATGCATACTAGGGTTATTTCGATGGCAAAATTTTGATTTGGTTTCGATACCATAAAAAAGTATTGCGATACTGTCACGGACGGTGTACAGGAAACAAGGCAAAGCAACATGTATAAACGACTCGCTGGATCCAAAAACTAAGGAACCAAGGGAGACCCCTGCAGAAGACCTGGCACTTTCCCTGGCTGCTTAGCCTATGCAAAGATCCGAATGGTGGAGGTTTGCATATCCACGAACCTTGACTATAAAGCCCTGAGCACCCTACAATAGTGAGGGGACACGACCACCGGCTCCCTACACAAGATACGGAGGGAGTCAGGGTCACCTGGGATCCAGCAGACAGATAATAACAGATAAAGGTACAACACTTAGCTTTGAAGCAAACAGGAGGACAGAGTCAGCGTGCACACACACTCCAGGAAGTAGTATAAGCCGCCCAGAAAAGCCTTCTGGGGAAGAATTTAAAGGGAAGCAATTAGTCCAACACATGACAGCTGAGAGAGGCTAACGAGAGGAGGAGCTGAATACCACAACACAGAAACTCAAGGAGGAGGTTCTGAAAGGCCTCTGTCAGAGCTTCTCAGCTGTCTGGTTGTGACAGTACCCCTCCCTCTACGAGTGGACTCCGGACACTCAGAACCCACCTTCTCAGGATGGGACCTATGGAAAGCCCTGATGAGACGAGAGGCCTTAATGTCCGTCACTGGGACCCACATCCTCTCCTCAGGACCATACCCCTCCCACTGAACAAGGTACTGAAGAGAACCGCGGACAAGACGAGAATCCACAATCCTAGAGACCTGAAATTCAAGATTCCCATCAACCATAATCGGAGGAGGAGGCAAAGGCGAGGGTACAATGGGTTGAACATAAGGTTTCAATAAGGACTTATGAAAAACATTATGGATCTTCCAAGTCTGAGGAAGATCAAGACGGTATGCAACAGGATTGATGACAGACAGGATTTTGTAAGGCCCAATAAACCTAGGACCCAACTTCCAGGAGGGAACCTTCAATTTGATATTCTTGGTAGACAACCACACCAGATCACCAACATTCAGGTCCGGACCAAGCACACGTCTCTTATCAGCCACACGCTTATATCTCTCACTCATGCTCTTTAGATTATCCTGAATCTTTTGCCAAATAGATGACAAAGACGAGGAGAATCTGTCCTCATCAGGTAAACCAGAAGACCCCTCTCCCGAGAAAGTCCCAAACTGTGGATGAAACCCATATGCACCAAAAAATGGTGACTTATCAGAGGACTCCTGACGACGGTTATTTAAAGCAAACTCAGCAAGGGACAAAAAAGAACACCAATCCTCTTGATTCTCCGCCACAAAACAACGCAGATATGTCTCCAGGTTCTGATTGACGCGCTCTGTCTGGCCATTCGACTGCGGGTGGAAAGCAGAAGAGAATGACAACCGAACCCCCAAGCGAGAACAGAAAGCCTTCCAGAATCTGGAAACAAACTGCGTGCCCCTATCAGAGACTATGTCTGAAGGAATACCGTGCAATTTGACAATGTGATCAACAAATGCCTGCGCCAGCGTCTTAGCATTGGGCAAACCAGGAAAAGGGATGAAATGCACCATTTTGCTAAAACGGTCCACCACCACCAGAATCACAGTCTTCCCCGAGGAACGAGGCAGGTCCGTTATGAAGTCCATGGACAGATGTGTCCAAGGACGGGAAGGAATGGGTAAGGGAAGGAGAGGACCTGATGGCCGTGAATGAGGGACTTTGGCACGAGCGCAAGTCTCGCAGGCTGCCACAAAACCCTCAACCGACTTACGAAGCGCAGGCCACCAGAATCTCCGAGCGATGAGATCCAGTGTGGCTCTTACCCCCGGGTGCCCAGCAAGGACCGTATCGTGGTGTTCTTTAAAAATCTTGTGTCTTAAAGCGAGAGGCACAAACAACCTCCCAGGAGGACAAAGATCAGGAGCCTCTGACTGGGCTGCCTGCACCTCTGCCTCCAATTCAGGAAAAAGAGCAGAGACCACCACACCTTCAGCCAAAATGGGACCCGGGTCTTCAAAATTCCCGCCTCCCGGAAAACAACGTGACAGGGCATCTGCCTTCACATTCTTAACTCCAGGGCGGAACGTGACAACAAAATTAAACCTAGAAAAGAACAACGACCATCTGGCCTGTCTTGGGTTCAGACGCTTGGCTGACTCCAAGTAGGCCAGATTTTTATGGTCAGTAAATACGGTAATAGGGTGTCTGGCTCCCTCTAGCCAATGGCGCCATTCCTCAAAAGCCAACTTGATGGCCAACAATTCCCTATCTCCCACATCGTAATTTCTCTCTGCGGAGGAGAGTTTTCTTGAGAAAAAGGCACACGGTCGCCAATTGGCCGGAGAGGAACCCTGAGACAAGACCGCCCCCACACCCACCTCAGAAGCATCAACCTCAACTATGAAGGGTAAAGAAACATCAGGTTGCACCAAGATGGGAGCGGAAGCAAAACTCTCCTTGACATTAGAAAAAGCCTTACGCGCCTCTACTGACCAAGAAGAAAAATCTACCCCCTTTCTGGTCATATCAGTGAGTGGTTTAACAATAGAAGAATAATTCAAAATGAACTTCCTGTAATAATTGGCAAAGCCCAAAAAACGCATCAGTGCCTTTTGATTCTCAGGAAGCTCCCACTCAAGCACAGCGCGGACCTTCTTGGGGTCCATGCGAAAACCAGAAGCGGAGAGAAGAAACCCCAGAAATTGAATTTCTGGAACCGCAAACACACATTTTTCCAGTTTCGCATATAATTTATTCTCCCGCAGGATGAGCAAGACCTGACGTAAATGTTCCTTATGAGTTTTGAAATCGGGAGAAAAAATCAAAATGTCATCCAAATACACCAATACAAATTTTCCCATCAAATGATAAAAAATGCTGTTCACGAAATGCTGAAAACCGGCTGGGGCATTCATCAAACCAAAAGGCATAACCAAATTTTCAAAATGGCCCTCAGGGGTATTGAAGACCGTCTTCCATTCGTCCCCTTCTCTGACCCTGACCAGGTTGTATGCCCCTCTTAGATCTAATTTGGAAAAGACTTTAGCCCCAACAACCTGGTTAAATAGGTCCGGGATCAGAGGAAGCGGATAAGGGTCACGAATTGTGATACTGTTCAGCTCCCTGAAATCCAGACAAGGTCTTAAAGAACCATCTTTTTTCTTAACAAAGAAAAAACCAGCGGCAACAGGTGACTTCGAGGGTCGTATGTGTCCTTTTCTCAGACTCTCAGAGATATAAGCACGCATAGCGATCCTCTCAGGTTGGGAAAGATTGTATAAACGAGATTTAGGCAGCTTGGCGTCTGGGATGAGATTAATAGGGCAATCGTACTCCCTGTGCGGGGGCAAATCCTGAACTCCACTCTCAGAGAAGACATCCGAAAATTCAGAGAGAAAAGATGGTACAGTCTTAGTAGCAACCTCAGAAACAGATGTCAGTGAGGCAATTCTCTCTGCAAAAGTCACTCCAACCATTTATTTGCCTCGCTTGCCAATCAATGGTGGGGTTATGCTTAGTGAGCCAGGGCTAGCCCCAACACCTAGAGGAGGTCGGTAAACCGCTAAGGACGAAACATGACACATCCTCAACATGAGCATCACTCACAATTAAACGGATATTGTGAACTATGCCCTTTAATGATTTTTGAGAAAGTGGAGCGGAATCGATAGCAAAAACAGGAATATCCTTTCCCAAAGTGCGCACCTGGAAACCATGAGTTATCGCAAATTGATTATCAATGAGATTAACCGCTGCTCCACTATCCACAAAAATCTCACAAAAAATGTTCTTGCTCTCTAGCGCCACCCTAGCCGTCAGGACAAAACGGGAACTACAAGCAAATGGAAAACCTTCAATTTCCGCCTCAACCCTGCCAATAGTAACAGACGGAACATTTTTAAAAGATTTTTTCCTGTTTGTTTCTTTATTATTCCCAGAAAACTGCCTGAATCTCCTAGAGGGACAAATATTTGCCAAATGATTAATACCTCCACAACAAAAACAAACCGTCCCATGCGGGCTGAATCTTCTATTGTCAGAAGCAATCAACCCCAGCTGCATGGGCTCCTGCTCAGAAGGGGCTGACGGCGACTGAGACCCCTGCGCAGAGAATGGGACCGCTGCACAGTCCTGGGACCGAGTATGACAGGAAGGAGAGATCTCTCCTCTCTCTCTAAGACGCCTGTCAATACGAACGGCCTGAGACATAGCAGAGTCCAAAGAAATAGGCCTCTCATGAAAGGCAAATGCATCTTTCAATCCCTCTGAAAGACCATGGCAAAATTGACTTCGGAGTGCAGCATCATTCCAACCAGTATCAGCTGCCCATCTCCGAAATTCTGAGCAGTATATTTCTGCGGATTGTTTACCCTGGCATAATAGACGTAGTTTAGACTCAGCCAGAGCAATACGATCCGGATCATCATATATCTGACCCAGGGCTAAAAAGAATTCATCCACTGAACGGAGAGGCCGTGCCCTCACCGGCAGCGAAAAGGCCCAGGACTGAGCGTTACCCCTGAGCAGCGATATAATGATCCCCACCCTCCGTTCCTCATCACCAGAAGAATGGGGAAGAAGGCGAAAATGGAGTTTGCAAGCCTCTCTAAAACGCACAAAATTCTCACTACCCCCGGAGAACGTATCCGGGAGCGAGATCTTAGGCTCAGAACAAACTCCATGAACGCAAGCTGAACCGGTCACTTGAAGCTGAGAAAAAGTCTTACGGAGATCAGCTACCTCCAATGAAAGACCCTGGAAGCGTTCAGCCAAAAGTGAAACCGGATCCATGCTTGAGACGGTTATGGCGGCTTATAATGTCACGGACGGTGTACAGGAAACAAGGCAAAGCAACATGCATAAATGACTCGCTGGATCCAACAGCTAAGGAACAAAAGGGAGACCCCTGTAGAAGACCTGGCACTTTCCCTGGCTGCTCAGCCTATGCAAAGATCCGAATGGTGGAGGTTTGCATATCCATGAACCTTGACTATAAAGCCCTGAGCACCCTACAATAGTGAGGGGACACGACCACCGGCTCCCTACACAAGATACGGAGGGAGTCAGGGTCACCTGGGATCCAGCAGACAGATAATAACAGATAAAGGTACAACACTTAGCTTTGAAGCAAACAGGAGGACAGAGTCAGCGTGCACACACACTCCAGGAAGTAGTATAAGCCGCCCAGAAAAGCCTTCTGGGGAAGAATTTAAAGGGAAGCAATTAGTCCAACTACATGACAGCTGAGAGAGGCTGACGAGAGGAGGAGCTGAATACCACAACACAGAAACTCAAGGAGGAGGTTCTGAAAGGCCTCTGTCAGAGCTTCTCAGCTGTCTGGTTGTGACAGATACTTGATACCGTTCGATACCACGCGGGAAAAAATAAAACGCCAAAAAAAGCCACATGCATTCCGCATTTTATAGAATGTCCGGCTCATAATCGAACAGTCCGGTCCTATCTTTTGGGGGGGGGGGCAAGGTGACTAAAAGAAAAAAAGAAAGAATATGGCGAATCACGGTTTTTCTTAAAATTTTTTTCTTTTACGGCATTCACCGCATAAAAGATATTTTTTATTATTTTAATAGTTTGGACTTTTCGAATGTGGCGATATGTAATATTTTATTTATTTTTATTGTTTATATATTTTTTATGTAAAATTAGGAAAGGGTCGATTTAGGGGTGGGCGATATAGGCGATATAGGCGATATGCGATATGAATTTGGGCCACGATATGGATTTTCGCCATATCGCCTATATCGCCGGACCGCGATATGATCGCGCGCACCATGTTCTGAGCCGGCCGGCACAGCGGAGGGAGGAGGAAGGAGGAGGGAGTCCCTCCCTCCCCACTGTGCGCGGCTGCCGCTGAACACCAATGAGGACCGAGGAGGAGGAGGGGAGGGACTGTGGCCACTGCACTACCAATGAATGTGCCGGCCATATCCCTCAGGGTCCCCCTCCTCCCCCCCATCATTGGTGGCAGTTTGCAGTTCCGATCGGAGCCCCAGCAGTGTAATGCTGGGGCTCCGATCGGTTACCATGGCAGCCAGGAGTCACGCTGCTGAAGTCCTGGCTGCCATGGTATGTTAGTGAGCAGAGAGCAGCGCATTATACTCACGTGCGCTGTGGCCGGCGGTCGCTCCTTCTTCTGTCTGTGCGGCGGATAGCTAATGCTTACAGCATTAGCAATGCGCCTGCATAGACCTATGAGAAGGAGCGACCGGCGGCCACAGCGCACGTGAGTATAATGCGCTGCTCTCTGCTCACTAACATACCATGGCAGCCAGGACTTCAGCAGCGTGACTCCTGGCTGCCATGGTAACCGATCGGACCCTGTGGCCACTGCCACCAATGATTAATACTGGCGAGGGAGGGAGGGGGGGTTTGCGTTATCAGAGGGGGCAGATCAGAGGTTGGGGAAGGGAGGCAGATCAGAGGCTGGGGAAGGGGGGCAGATCAGAGGCTGGGGAGAAGATCAGAGGCTGGGGAAGGGGGGCAGATCAGAGGCTGGGGAAGGGGGGCAGATCAGAGGCTGGGGAGAAGATCAGAGGCTGGGGAAGGGGGGCAGATCAGAGGCTGGGGAGAAGATCAGAGGCTGGGGAAGGGGGGCAGATCAGAGGCTGGGGAAGGGGGGGCAGATCAGAGGCTGGGGAGAAGATCAGAGGCTGGGGAAGGGGGGCAGATCAGAGGCTGGGGAAGGGGGGCAGATCAGAGGCTGGGGAAGGGGGGCAGATCAGAGGCTGGGGAAGGGGGGCAGATCAGAGGCTGGGGAGAAGATCAGAGGCTGGGGAAGGGGGGCAGATCAGAGGCTGGGGAGAAGATCAGAGGCTGGGGAGAAGATCAGAGGCTGGGGAAGGGGGGCAGATCAGAGGCTGGGGAAGGGGGGCAGATCAGAGGCTGGGGAAGGGGGGCAGATCAGAGGCTGGGGAGAAGATCAGAGGCTGGGGAAGGGGGGCAGATCAGAGGCTGGGGAGAAGATCAGAGGCTGGGGAAGGGGGGCAGATCAGCGGCTGGGGGAGCAGATCATAGGCTGGGGAGGGGCAGATCATAGGCTGGGGAGGGGCAGATCAGAGGCTGGGGAGGGGCAGATCAGAGGCTGGGGAGGGGCAGATCAGAGGCTGGGGAGGGGCAGATCAGAGGCTGGGGAGGGGCAGATCAGAGGCTGGGGAGGGGCAGATCAGAGGCTGGGGAGGGGCAGATCAGAGGCTGGGGAGGGGCAGATCAGAGGCTGGGGAGGGGCAGATCAGAGGCTGGGGGGGGCAGATCAGAGGCTGGGGGGGGCAGATCAGAGGCTGGGGGGGAGCACATGAGAGGCTGGGGGAGCACATGAGAGGCTGGCGCCATGGTCAGCTCCCTGCTGTTGTGTGCACTATGCACAGGGCAGCAGGGAGAGTGTAAAGTCCTATTCACCCTAATAGAGCTCTATTAGGGTGAATATGACAAGGGTTCTAGCCCTTAAGGAGGCCAATAGTTAATAAATAAAAAGTAAAAAATAAATAAAATTTAAACACCCCCCCCCCCAATATAGAAAACAATATATCGCAATATATATCGCATATCGCACATGCTTAAAATTATATCGCAATATAGATTTTAGGCCATATCGCCCACCCCTAGGTCGATTTATACTTAATATTTTCGTGTGTGGTTTTTTTTACTTTTTTTTTTTTTACAGTTTATTTAATAACTATTTCCCCCCTTAGGCCTCTTTCACACGGGCGTCACGTTTTGGCTCAGGGTGCGTCCCGGGTGCATTGCGGTAAACCCGCGCGAGTAGGTACGCAATTGCAGTCAGTTTCGACTGCGATTGCGTTCCGTTGTTCAGTTTTTATCACGCGGGTGCAATGTGTTTTGCACACGCGTGATAAAAAACTGACTGTGGTACCCAGACCCGAACTTCTTTACTGAAGTTCTGGTTTGGGATCGGTGTTGTGTAGATTGTATTATTTTCCCTTATAACATGGTTATAAGGGAAAATAATAGCATTCTTAAAACAGAATGCATAGTACAAAAGCGCTGGAGGGGTTAAAAAAAACATATATATAATTTAACTCACCTCATTCACTTGTTCGCGCAGCCCGGCTTCTCTTCTGTCTTCTTTCTTCAGGACCTGGCTAAAGGACCTTTGATGACATCACTGCGCTCATCACATGGTCCATCACATGATCCATCACCATGGTGATGGATCATATGACAGACCATGTGATGAGCACAGTGACGTCACCACAGGTCATTTTCCTCCTGCACAGCAAAGAAGAAGACAGAAGAGAAGCCGGGCTGCTTGAACAAGTGGATTAAGGTGAGTTAAATTATTATTATTATTTTTTTAACCCCTCCAGCGCTATTGTACTATGCATTCTGTATTCAATACAGTGAATACACTTTAATGGGGTCCAGGGTTGCTTTCATCCCTATTATCTCCTAGCAACCATGTGTAAAAATCGCATCACGTCCGCAATTGCTTGCAGATGCTTGCGATTTTCACGCAGCCCCATTCACTTCTATCACTTCAAAATCCCGGTGACAGGTTCCCTTTCAGTAGCATCCTGGCTGCCATGGTAACCGATCGGAGCCCCGGGATTACACTGCTGGGGCTCCGATCAGAACTGCCACTGCCACCAATAAGAGGAGGTGAGGGGACTCTGTGGCCACTGCCACCAATGATTTGAATACTGGGGATGGGGGAAAGGGGTATGGCGCACTGCGCCAATGATAATTAACGTTTAATATACAAATATAGCCGGCGGCAGAAACACATTGCCGACACCCGACCTCTGACAGTTCGCTGCGGTCAGCAGCAGTTAACCCCTCAGGTGCGGAGGGGTTAATTGCCGTGGATGGCAGCGCCCTGCTGCCTTCTTCCCTGTGCTGCTGAGGGAACATGGCGCATGCTGAGAGCAGCGCGATCCATGTTCTCTGATACTGGGCTGTGCTGTAGCACAGCCTAGTAACGATAAAAGACAAATCCCGGGCTAAAAGTATCGATTGGGTATCGGAACAACCCTAATGCATACTGAATGGATTGCTTTCCATTCAGAATGCATTGGGAGAAAACCTAAGCGTTTTTTTCCGGTATTGAGCTCCTATGACGGAACGCAATACCGGAAAACTTTAATGCTAGTGTGATAGTAGCCTTAATTAACCAACATATTACATAAGTGGTCATATAACAACTTTGGGGAAATTAGAAGTGGCATAGCTGCCCATAGCAAATAATCAGATTCCACTTGTAATGTTGTTCACCTACTATTGCAAATGAAAGGAGGAATCTGCTTGGTTGCTATTGGCAACTATGACATAATTTACAAATTGTTACAATTTACATTACCTAACATAGTCAACATACAGTGTGTATTGATAAACATAGTGGTCAGTGTTTATAATTAACTTACGGACGCAGTTCCATGACATCACAAAGGAAAATTAGTTGGTCCCGAAAATTGCAGGGGTCAGGATTCAGTGCGGGTGCTATGCGTTCACGTCACGGAAAACTCGCTCGTCTGAAAGAGGCCTAGAAAGAAGTGTAAAAACAAAAAGTAAAAAAAATAATTTAAAATAAAAATTCAAATCACCCCCCTTTCCCCAAAGTGTAAATAAAAAGGTGTAAAAAAATATTAAAAAAATTTATATATATATATATATATATATATACACACACACACACATCATGTGAAAATGCCCATACTATCAAAATATAAAAATATTTTTTCATACGGAAAACGTCAAAGCGGAAAAAAGTCAAAATGGCTCATTTGACTGTTTTCTGATCAATTCACCTCCCACACAAAATGAAATAAAAATTGATCAAAAAGTAATTAAAAAGTAAAGATTGCCCACAAAAAATTAGTCCTCACACATCTCAGTACACATAGCTACCAAAAAGTTAGAGGGGTCAACAATGAAAAGAAAAAAAAATTTTTTTCAAAGTTTTTTTTTTCAGTATTGGGCCTCAGTTCCCCGGCCGTGCCCATATTGAGGCCCTATAAACAAAGGGTCCGTAATATACGGGCACCGGACGTGTGCACACCACATCACAGATGCGGACCTATTCACTTGAATGGGTCCACAATCCGCAGGATACGGAGCAGTGCGGAACGGAGGCAAGGAACCCCGCGGATTCTCTCCGTGCCTCGGCACCACAAAAAATTTGAACTTTTCAACTTCAATGGGTCTGGATCCGTCTGCGGCAGACGCATGGCTGTTTCCCGTGCATTGGGGAACGGCTGCGTGCATGAGGCCTTAAAATGCAGGAAAAACGATACATACGTGGTACAGACCTGGAGTATAAAAGCAACTGGTCAGTTTTACCGCATAGTAAATGGTGTAAAAAAAATTCGAATTTCTTCCCCGCATCCCACTACATTTTATGCAAGCGTATATGGTGCCATTAGAAGGTGTGTCTTGTCACGCAAAAAGTCCTTATACGGCTACGTGAATTACAAAAAAAAATGGTTTTGGGAGGGCTGGGAGTGAAAAACAAACAAAAGAACATTTCCTGGTCATTAAAGGGTTAATTTGGGGTAGGCAATGTTTAGAATTTTTATTTTTTAAACTTTTTTTTTTTAGGCCCCCAACAAAGTCTGTTCTGATGGAAACTATGAGAACTTCCTCTGTAGTTATAGTCGCCATCACTGTGGCATGTAACGGGCATCGCTAGAGAAGCGCTCCGCAGGTTTTACACATCTGATGCTGTGATCCGGACTCTGGTAAATGTCTGGAATATCGCAGGCCGTATCAACTGCAGATCTCCCTCCTGATTCAGAGTTGCCGTTGGTCTGTTCATTTGCATGGTGCAGCCTGGAAGGGGTTAAATAAGAGCCACTGTTCCAGGTTTTTGGTATCTGGATCAGTGGCTGTCGGTTACAGAACATACCTGCTCCCCCACCTCCCGAAGCAGGACCGCCAGGGGACCGAAAAAAATACAGTATACTATATATAAATATACTGCTGTATATTGATATGTACTGGTTGGGAAGGGGTTAATGGCCTCTGTAGCAAGGCACATTGACGGTCACTAAAGGGTTAACCCTTCGGAACACTGAGATGACATCATAAACGTTAGTGATAGATGCTTGTAGTCACCATGACATCACAAATACGTGTCATAAGAGGAGACCCCCTATAAAATGAGGGCGCGCCGCACATTCGGTTCCTATATTTGATGGCCTGAGGGTCTTGAGCTTGACCATAACTGACATCCACAGTGTCCCCATAACTGTCAGCTCCGGGGCCCCCATAACTGACAGCCCAGGGCCATCATAACTGACAGCCTCACTGCCCCTATAACTGACATCTGCAGTGCCCCCATAACTGACATCTGCAGTGCCCCCATAACTGACATCTGCAGTGCCCCCATAACTGACAGCCCCAGTGCCCCCATAACTGACAGCTCCGGTGCCCCCATAACTGACAGCTCCAGTGTCCCCATAACTGACAGCTCCAATGCCCCCATAACTGACAGTCCCACTGCCCCCATAACTGACATCCGCAGCGCCCCCATAACTGACATCCGCAGTGCCCCCATAACTGACAGCCCCAGTGCCCCCATAAAATTAATCCAGGGTGATTCCATAAGAGACAGCCAATAAGAGACAGCCATATAAGTGCCACCCGCAACCCTGTAACTGTCAACCACTGTCTCCATAACTAGCAGCCACTGTGCCCCCTAATTGACAGCACGCTGCCCCTACAAATGCCGGCAATACTGGTAACATAAGAGCTTTCCACACTGACGCCAAAGGTGACAGCCACAGTGGCTCCACAAATGCCAGCCTCACTGCCCCCTAACATACTAGCCACAGTGCCCCCACTTTACATGTGTCCCATTTAGTCCCTTCTACTGGTGCCCCCCTCAAAATTGCCAAATTTGAGAAGTGACAGGGTGATTACAAAAAGCACTATAGCTATGCCCATGACAGACTCCCAAAACCCAGACACGACCCCCTAAAGTAATACAGAGACTCTAGACCCCTGAAAGTAATACAGAGACCCCAGGCCCCATAAAGTAATACAAAGACCCCACCCCCCATAAAGCAATACAATCCTGATCAAAAGTTTAATACCAAAAATGGCAAAAAATCATATTTTACATTGTTGGATCTTAACAAGGTTCCAAGTAGAGCTTGAACATGCAACAAGAAGAAATGGGAGTGAGACAAAACATTTTTTGAGCTTTCAATTTAATGAAAACAACGAATAAACCGAAACAGGCTGTTTTTCAGCTGATCAAAAGTTTAGGACCACATGCCTTTAACCCCTTAAGGACTCAGCCCTATTTCACCTTAAGGACCAGGCCATTTTTTGCAAATCTGACCAGTGTCACTATAAGTGGTGATAACTTTAAAACGCTTTGACTTATCCAGGCCGTTCTGAGATTGTTTTTTCGTCACATATTGTACTTTATGACACTGGTAAAATGAAGTAAAAAAAAATTTTTTTTTGCATAAAAAAATACCTAATTTACCAAAAATTGGGAAAAATTAGCAAATTTCAAAGTTTCAGTTTCTCTACTTCTGTAATACATAGTAATACCCCAAAAAATTGTGATGACTTTACATTCCCCATATGTCTACTTCATGTTTGAATTATTTTGGGAATTATATTTTATTTTTTGGGGATGTTACAAGGCTTAGAAGTTTAGAAGCAAATCTTGAAATTTTTCAGAAATTTACAAAAACCCAATTTTTAGGGACCAGTTCAGGTCTGAAGTCACTTTGCGAGGCTTACATAATAGAAACCACCCAAAAATGACCCCATTCTGTAAACTACACCTCTCAAGGTATTCAAACCTGATTTTACAAACTTAGTTAACCCTTTAGGTGTTGCACAAGAGTTATTGGCAAATGGGGATGAAATTTGAGAATTTCATTTTTTTGCCTAATTTTCCATTTTAACCCATTTTTTCCACTAACAAAGCAAGGGTTAACAGCCAAACAAGACTGTATCTTTATTGCCCTGACTCTGCCGTTTACAGAAACACCCCATATGTGGCCGTAAACTACTGTACGGCCACACAGCTGTCACCGCCAGACATCTGAGAAGCTCTGACAGACGTTCTTCAGAACCTCCTGCTTGAGGTTCTTTTGTTTTGCTTTCGTTTTGTCATCTCGTTAGCCTCTCTCAGCTGTCATCTAGTTGCACTGATTGCATCCCTTTAAATCCCCTCCCATACTGCATCACTTTGCGGTTTATACAAATTCCTGGAGTGTGTACATGCTGGATGCTACAACTGATCCTTCTACAGACAAGTCTGTTCATTCATTTGTGTTTTCCTGTTTGCTTGATCCTAGATTTATGTTTTGGGGGGGTTTAGGGGTTTCTTGAGGTGTGGTCCTAAACTTTTGATCAGCTGAAAAACAGCCTGTTTCAGTTTATTCGTTGTTTTCATTAAATTAATGCTCAAAAATGTTTTGTCTCACTCCCATTTCTTCTTGTTGCATGTTGAATCTCTACTTGGAACCTTGTTAAGATCCAGCCATGCTAAATAGGATTTTTTTGCCATTTTTCAAGTGGTCTTAAACTTTTGATCAGGACTGTGCAAGGACCCCAGCCCCCATAAAGTAATGCAAAGACCCCAGGCCCCATAAAGTAATACAAAAACCCCATCCCCCATAAAGCAATACAGAGACCTCATCCCCCATAAAGTAATACAAGGACCCCAGGCCCCATAAAGTAATGCAAACCCAGAGCCCTAAAATACTGCAGAGGCCTCAAATCACCAAGGCAATGCAGACCTGGATCCCCTAAAGTAAAACAGATGCCCTAGACCCCCAAAACTAATGCAGACCCAGAGCCCCTAAAGTAATAGACATCCCAGACACCCTAAGCTAATGCCAACCCAAGTAATAGACCCCTAGACCAGACCCCCAAAACAAATACAGACCTTAGACCAGACTCGAAGCTCCTGAGCACATTGTCCCCCATTGACCATGTGCCATTCGAAATACTGGTGTGTTCATATGTGGCAGAGGGGCCTTTGGGCCCCTTTAGGCACCAGGGCCCGGGTGCTGCAGCTTCCTCTACACCCCCTATATGTATACCCCAGAAAGATCCCCTAATTACACAAATACAAATCCCAAACCAGACCCCCGTATATAGTACAATCCACAGACCAGATACTGCCCTGCACCTTGCGGTCCTCTTCACCCCTGGGTGCTGCTGCAGGACATTGTGCACTATTGCTGCAGTTGCCCCTGTAGTGCCCGGCATATCTGTAGCTCCAGCCAGTTATCATGGGCACCAGAAGGGACATCTGCACTGGACACCATAAGTGAGGTAGACGTCAGACAGCTGATCAGCGGTAGGGTGGCCAGACATCCGGTTTTTAAACTCCTGGTCCTCCGTCCGGCACAAGGCCAGGATGGACGGCCAGAAGTCCTCCTTTTTTGTGGTTATCGGCGACTCTAGACTCGGCGAGTACGGGGCACTTTAAGGATCCCTCACAGCGCAGAGCGCACTGACGTCACTTCACACGTCCGGCACGGCAGCGCCTGCATCGCGCCAGTCAATTCTAGTTTGTGCGGCCACGCGGGAAGTGGCGGAACAGACCCTGAGGAGCGCAGCTGCGCTGAGGTACTCACGGGTCTGTGCTGTGGGTCGCCGGGCATTGCTGAAAGGGGTTAATAAATACTGTGAAGGGGGGAATGGCTGGCTCCAGTACACCCCCCAGCCCCTCCAGGACACCCCTGGCCCCTCCACAAGTTCTCCCCCCCCCATGGGGTCAGCGATGGGGGCGTGGCTTCACATAGGTGGGGCGTGGCTTATCAGTTTGGGGCGTGGCCTTTTCAAACAGGTATGAATTACTTCCTGCCGTTTTGTTTCCACAGCTCCTATGCAGACTATACGTCTCCATGGTAACAGACAACAAGCAAACTCTGTGTAGTCTAAGGCTACTTTCACACTTGCGTTTTTGCTGGATCCGGCAGGGATAGCCAAAAACGCTTCCGTTACTGATAATACAACCGTCTGCATCCGTTATAAACGGATCCGGTTGTATTATCTTTAACATCGCCAAGACGGGTCCGTCATGAACTTCATTAAAAGTCAATGGGGGACGGATGCGTTTCTATTGTGTAAGATTGTGTCAGAGAAAACGGATCCGTCCCCTTTGACTTACATTGGGGGTGATGCCGGATCCGTTTTGCGCCGCATCCCAGGACGGAAAGCAAACCGCAGCATGCTGCTCTCCGGTATGGGAACGCAACCAAACGGAACGAAATGCATTTTGGAGCGCCACTCTGTTCTGTTCAGTTACGTTTTGTCCCCAATGACAATGAATGGGGACAAAACGGAAGCGCTTTTCTCAGGTATTGAGACCCTATGACAGATCTCATTACCGGAAAATAGAAACGCTAGTGTGAAAGTAGCCTAACCCTGCACTCCTGTTTCTTTCTATCTATCCCAGAGTTCAGCAACCTCCGGCACTCCAGCTGTTCAGAAACTACAACTCCCAGGATGCGCCATTCACTGCTATTAAAGTAAAAAGAACAGCCAAGCAAATATGCATGCTGGGAGTTGTAGTGTCACAGCAGCTGGACTGCCAAAGGAAGCTGACGCCAGATCTATCCTCTATTTCTGGCTAACCTGACAAATGTACCTTGGCCTTGAGTAGGGGACAAGCGGAAGAAAGCATGAGACTGCAGGATCAGACTACGCAGATTTTTACTGGAGTCTGAGATGTAATACACCTTTTATCCACCAGGTGACAGTGTAACACTGATATCACTCAGCAAATACTAGTATGGAACTGTAATACTTTTTACTGTACCCATCATTTCCTTTTTTTGTACAGAAATGTATAGTGTTCAGTGTTCATTTTTGTTATATTATTGTTGTAGGGATCAGAACTTTCCTTATCTAATCCAATGCTCTAAATTCTCTGCCTGTACAGGTGACCCCTAATTGCGGGTGTAAAAGTGAAGGCAGCGAGGATAAGTTATTATGACCCCCTGAAACTGGCGTTAAAAAGTTACACAGCCCCGTTTTGTAACTTTTTGAACACCTGTGAGCCTATATGCCTATATTTCAAGGGGTTATCCAACCACTATAATGACCCCCCTTCCCCTTCCCAATGCCCGGACCTCTGATATAGGTTATACTTACCATTGCTTATGATCCCCACACGGGCGCAGCTGCATCTCTCCATTGTGTGGATCAAAACATCCAGCCACCGGGGGGGTTGGGCCTGAATAGGGACGAGCCTCCCTAGCATCACTATGCTATGATGGCTCATCCCCGTCGTGGCCTGCTATTGGCTGAGCACCCCCCTTTCCCACGCGCACGCGACAGGGAGATGCAGCGGTGGCCGTGTGGCGGATCAGAAGCGATGCACTGCCCTCACCACTGGTGAATGGCGCAGTATGGGCGCGGCCGTCAGCCCCCACAAATTCAAATCGCACCGCAGAAGAAATAAACACTTGCCTCAGGACATTCTGTGACAAACTTATTATGGAGACAACAAAGCAAGATCCTCCAAAATGGACAACCCCTTTAAGACAATGTAACTTTTTCTTTTCCTGCCCGAGCGGCAAATAAATATTGGATGGTCAGAAATGTACGGAAGTATAGCATTTTAACTCTTTTTTTGGCAGAACTTGAAAAGACAAAATGAAACTAGAGGCGAGACCGTCCATATGTCATAGACACTCCCGTGATAGGTGCCAGGAGATCAGAGAGATTGGCAACACGTGGGTTAATCTGAATGGTTCCTTGTGGATCATTTGTGTCTGTGTTGTTTTGGTATGACCACACCTCCTCTAGCAGGTGTTGTTGATTTGGTAATTTAACTTCCCCTATTTATTGCTGCTTACCCCTTTTGGGGGTGCGGTTTATAGCTTCAGTTTCTGCACTTTGGATCTCATTTAAGCTCCTGGCGTTGCCTTTGTATTTTGTTTGTTGTATTTCCCTGTTTTTTGTTTCTAGGCCTGAGGGAGACTCCTGTTCATCCTTCTGGCGGAGGAATAGGTTGTCTCAAGTCCTATCACTATACCAGGGCCCTACAGGATGTGTTAGGTCTCTAGGTTCCTGTGTATGAACTTTCCTACCATCGAGGTCAGTTCGTATTGAAAGTTAATCAGGACTTGTATTAGGGTTGTTCTAGGACGTGAACTTCTCCTTTACCAGAGTTTCCAGGCCTCGTTCCTATCCCCTTTACTCCTGTGCTCGGTGTGGAGTTTCCCACCCACACCGCACCCGTGACATAATAAACCGCTGAATAACCGTCATTTATGTTTGTCTGTATCAGTTCAGCCATGGATGCCTATCGCTGCAGTGGCCGGACAGCTGCAGGGGATGTCTCTGGAGGTAGTTGACCTCCGCACAACCGTCTCACAGATTCAGAGACCATAGGCGACTGATTCTAGTGGTGGTTACCAGGCCTGTCCCGAAACTAAAGTTGCCCTCCCGGATAGATTCTCGGGGGGAAGTGAAAATTTTATTTGGTTCAGGGAAGCGTGAAAATTGTATTTTAATCTACGTCCACACTCATCTGGGAATGAGAGCCAGAGAGTGGGTGTGATTATTCTGTTGCTTAAAGGGGGCTTTTTCTCTGCCAACTGGATAACAGTCCCTCCGATCGGTGGATACATTTATCAGAGCTTTAGGTCTCATCTATGATGACCCGGATAGGATCTCCCTGGCCGAGACCAAGTTACATGGTTTACGGCAGGGAGAGCGTTCTGCGGAGATCTATTGCTCTGAGTTTAGGAGGTGGGCTACGGATACTGAGTGGAATGATCCGGCTCTCCGTAGTCAGTTCTGTCAGGAATTATCTGAAAGGCTGAAGGACGCTTTGGCCTTTCATGAGAATCCTAAATCTTTGGAAGCTGCTATGTCTCTTGCTGTACGTATTGATAGACGCCTGAGAGAGAGATCGAAGGGCCCACTCTCTCAGGACGTTCTATTACATAACGTATCGTCTTCCTCTGACACTTTGGGTGTAGCTGCTCATGAGTTTGAATCGGGAGACGAACCCATGCAGTTAGGGGGAGCTACCCCTGGATCCACTGGTAATAGAAAGGGAGTGTGTTTTTTCTGCGGAAAAAAGGGACATTTTATCAATGTATGTCCAGACATGCAACGGCAAAAGGAGAGAAAAGACTTTTAATTCTCATTTGACTCTTAGAGGAGTAAGAGGAGAGTTAGAAAATGTGCATTTGTCTTTTACTGGTAGTACCTGATTTGTCCTGACCGCCGGGGTGGCACTAGAGTCTAAGACTGTGGGGCTTGAGGTGTTTATCGACAGTGGGGCAGAGGTGAACCTAATTGATGCTCAGTTTGTCAGTGTATTAGGAAAAAATACATTCCCGTATTCGCTATTGATTCTGCACCTCTTTCTCAGAAGTGTTTGTCTCAAGTGGTGCATGATATCAGATTAAAAGTGGGTGACTTTCATCAAGAATTTATCTCGTGTTTTGTGTTGGAAGGTCTCCCTGCGCCGGTGGTTCTGGGTTTACCGTGGTTTAGAAAGCATAATCCAACTATTGATTGGCCAGCTAGACAGTTTCTGGATTGGGGTGATTATTGCATTGACAATTGTCTTAATACATCTTTTTCTGTTGTAACTACCAAGAATTTACCCTCTTTTATATCTGAGTTTGCCAACGTGTTTTCTGAGAGTGGATGCCAGGATTTACCTCCGCATCGGGAATATGATTGTCCTATCAACCTTATTCCCGGAACTAAATTGCCTAAATCTAGGTTGTATAACCTTTCTGAACCTGAAAGGCAGGCCATGAGAGAGTATATTACCGAGAGTTTGGCCAAAGGACATATAAGACCTTCCAAGTCTCCAGTGGCAGCAGGGTTCTTTTTTGTTAAAAAAAGGACGGAGGTCTTCAGCCATGTCTGGATTTCCGTGAACTTAATCAGATTACTATCCGTGATCCTTACCCTCTTCCTTTGATTCCTGATTTGTTTAACCAGATTGTTGATGCCAAGGTGTTCTCCAAGTTGGACTTAAGGGGGGCATATAATCTGGCCAGGATCAAGGGAGGGGATGAATGAAGGACGGCTTTTAATACTCCTGAGGGGCACTTTGAGAACCTGGTCATGCCTTTCGAATTGACCAATGCTCCTGCGCTGTTCCAGCATTTTGTGAATGGCATTTTTCATCACCTGTTGGGGAGGTTTGTAGTCGTGTATTTGGATGACATTCTAATTTATTCTCCAGACGTGGAGATACATCAGGATCACGTTAGACAGTTGTTATAGATAATAAGAGATAATAAATTGTATGCAAAATTAGAGAAGTGTGTTTTTGCAGTACACAAGGTGCAGTTATTGGGCTACTGTCACCGCCAGATCTCTGAGAAGTTCTTCAGTACCTCCTGCATGATGTTCTTTTGTTTTGGTTTCGCTTTGACATCTCTTCTCCCTCTTCCAGCTGTCATCTATTAGCAGTGATTGCCTTCCTTTATATCCCCTCCCATACTGCCTCACTTTGCGGTTTATACTACTTCCTGGATTGTGTTCACTGCTAGATGTTACTACTGCTGGTTCTTCAGTTAGTCTATTTCTGTATTTGTGTTTTCCTGTTGGCTTGATTCTAGGTGACCCTGACTCCCTCTGTATTAAGTGTAGGGAGCCAGTGGTTGTGTCCCCTCACTATTATAGGGTTTGCAGGTGTCACTCAGTCTAGCTACGTGGACATGCAACTTTCTATCATAAAGATCTTTGCATGGGCTGAGCAGTCAGGGAGAGCTCTAGGGCTTTTATAGGGCTCACCCATTTGTTCCTTAGTTTGGGATCAAGTCAGTTGGGTCTTTATTTGTTACTTCTTGTTTTTTGCAACACCATCCACGACATTATAAACCGCCATAACCGTCTTAAGCATGAATCCGGTTTCAGCCTTGATTGACCGCATGCAGGGTCTTTCACTGGAGGTAGCAGATCTCCGGAAAACTGTCTCTCAGTTTCAGGTGACCGTTTCTGATTGCGTTCATGGAATTTGTTCTGAGCCTAAAATCTTGCTTCCGGATACGTTCTCCGGGGGTAGTGAGAATTTTGTTCGTTTTAGAGAGGCTTGCAAACTCCATTTTCGCCTACTCCGCTCCTCTGGTGATGAGGAGCGGAGGGTGGGGATCATCATCTCGCTGCTCAGGGATAACGCTCAGTCCTGGGCCTTGTCGCTGCCGGTGGGGGCACGGCCCCTCCGTTCAGTGGATGAATTTTTTGTAGCCCTGGGTCAGATATATGATGATCCGGATCGTATTGCTCTAGCTGAATCTAAACAGTCCGCAGAGATATACTGTTCAGAATTTCGGAGATGGGCAGCTGATACTGGTTGGAATGATGCTGCACTCCGAAGTCAATTTTGCCATGGTCTTTCAGAGGGATTGAAAGATGCATTTGCCTTTCATGAGATACCTACCTCCTTGGAGTCTGCCATGTCTCAGGCTGTTCGTATTGACAGGCGTCTTAGAGAGAGGAGGAGAGATCACTCCTTCCTGTCATACTCAGTCCAAGGACAGTGCGGCGGTCTCATTCAGTGCGCAGGGGTCTCAGTCGCTCTCAATCCTCTCTGAGTAGGAGCCCATGCAGCTGAGTTTGCTTGCCTCTAATGATAGAGGATTCAGCTCTCAGAGGAGGGTTTGTTTCTGTTGTGGAGGTATAAATCATTTGGCAAATATTTGCCCCTATTGGAGATTCAGGGAGTTTTTTGACGGTAATAAAGAAACAAAAAGAAAAAAGTCCTCTAAAAACGTTCCATCTGTTACTATTAGCAAGGTTGATGCGGAAATTGAAGGTTTTCAGTTTGCTTGTAGTTCCCGTTTTGTCCTACCTGCCAGGGTGGCGCTAGAGAGCAAGAATATTGTTTGTGAGATTTTTGTAGATAGTGGAGCAGCTGTCAATCTCATTGATAATCAATTTGCAATAACACATGGTTTCCAGGTGCGCACTTTGGGAAAGGATATACCTGTTTTTGCTATTGATTCCGTTCCACTTTCTCAAAAATCGTTAAAGGGCATAGTTCACAATATCCGTTTGACTGTGGGTGATGCTCATGTTGAGGATGTGTCATGTTTCGTCCTAAGCGGATTACCTACTCCTCTGGTGTTGGGGCTACCCTGGCTCACTAAACATAACCCCACCATTGATTGGCAAGCGAGGCAAATAAATGGTTGGAATGACTTTTGCAGAGAGAATTGCCTCACGACATCTGTTTCTGAGGTTTCTACTAAGACTCTACCATCTTCTCTCTGAATTTTCGGATGTGTTTTCTGAGAGTGGTGTTCAGGACTTGCCCCCTCACAGGGAGTACGATTGCCCTATTAATCTCACCCCAGGCGCCAAGCTGCCTAAATCTCGTTTATACAATCTCTCCCAACCTGAAAGGGTCGCTATGCGTGCTTATATCTCTGAGAGTCTGAGAAAGGGACACATACGACCCTCGAAGTCACCTGTTGCCGCTGGGTTTTTTTTGTCAAGAAAAAAGATGGTTCTTTAAGACCATGCAAAAACACAAATGCAATCGCACTCTGCAACCAACTCTGCCCTGCCTTTATGCTGGATGTTGAATAAGGCATTGGTGTACATTTTGGCCAAAGCGTAATAAGCCACTCACCACGTCAAGGTCGCCTCTATGAGTGGTCCCTAACATTAGTTCCTACCTGTTATGGGCCATGACAGCCACACATAGTCCAGGGAGTGTAGGTACAGCATGCACGCCAAGCACACTCTGCTTTTAACCCCGTCCGGTACCATTACAGCTTTCATCGGATCCAGGGATGCAAGTACCAACATGCATGCTGGGCCCACTATATACTTCTCCTGGAGCCAAATGGCTACTGGTAGGTGCTATATAAGCAGACTCAGTTTTATACTGACTTTAAAACCAGCCTCCAGGGCATACTAACTGGTCAGGTGTGCATGACTGCATGGAGATCGCCACGCCTCCAATATATACTACAAAGAAAAAAATATGGGGGGTACAGCCCACACAACCCTATGCAGGTGCAGATTGCTATGGCGAAATACAGATACAAACGCAAAAACACAAATGCAATCGCACTCTGCAACCAGCACTCTGCCCTGCCTTTATGCTGGATGTTGAATAAGGCATTGGTGTACATTTTGGCCAAAGCGTAATAAGCCACTCACCATGTCAAGGTGGCCTCCATGAGTGGTCCCTAACACTAGTTCCTACCTGTTATGGGCCATGACAGCCACACAAAGTCCAGGGAGTGTAGGTACAGCATGCACTCCAAGCACACTCTGCTTTTAACCCCGTCCAGTGCCATTACAGCTTTCATCGGATCCAGGGATGCAAGTACCAACATGCATGCTGGGCCCACTATATACTTCTCCTGGAGCCAAATGGCTACTGGTAGGTGCTATATAAGCAGACTCAGTTATATACTGACTTTAAAACCAGCCTCCAGGGCATACTAACTGGTCAGGTGTGCATGACTGCATGGAGATCGCCATGCCTCCAATATATACTACAAAGAAAAAAATATGGGGGGTACAGCCATGTCTGGATTTCAGGGAGCTGAACAGTATCACAATTCATGACCCTTATCCGCTTCCTCTGATCCCGGACCTCTTTAACCAGATTGTTGGGGCTAAAGTTTTTTCCAAGTTGGATTTAAGAGGGGCATAAAACCTGGTCAGGGTCAGAGAAGGAGATTTTGAGAATTTGGTTATGCCTTTTGGTTTGATGAATGCTCCAGCCGTCTTCCAACATTTTGTGAACAGTATTTTTTATCATTTAATGGGGAAATTTGTACTAGTGTATCTAGATGACATTTTGATTTTTTTTCTCCGGATTTCAAGACTTATAGGGACCTCTTACGTCAGGTCTTGCTCATCCTGCGGGAGAATAAATTGTACGCTAAACTGGAAAAATGTGTGTTTGCGGTTCCAGAAATTCAATTTCTGGGTTTTCTTCTCTCCGCTTCTGGTTTTCGCATGGACTCCGAGAAGGTCCGCGCTGTGCTTGATTGGGAGCTTCCTGAAAATCAGAAGGCGCTGATGCGTTTTTTGGGTTTTGCCAATTATTACAGGAAGTTCATTTTGAATTATTCCTCTTTTGTTAAACCACTCACTGATATGACTAAAAAGGGGGTAGATTTTTCCTCCTGGTCGGTAGATGCGCGTAAGGCCTTTTCTAGTATCAATGAGAGTTTTGCTTCCTCTCCCATCTTGGTACAACCTGATGTCTCTCTGCCTTTCATTGTTGAGGTGGACGCTTCTGAGGTGGGTGTGGGTGCGGTCTTGTCTCAGGGTCCCTCTCCTGCCAAATGGCGACCGTGTGCCTTTTTCTCGAAGAAACTCTCCTCCGCAGAGAGAAATTATGATGTGGGATATAGGGAGTTGTTGGCCATCAAGTTAGCTTTTGAGGAATGGCGCCATTGGCTAGAGGGAGCCAGACACCCTATACCGTGTTTACCGACCATAAGAATCTGGCCTACTTGGAGTCAGCCAAGCGTCTGTACCCGAGACAGGCCAGATGGTCTTTGTTCTTTTCAAGGTTTAATTTTGTTGTCACGTTCCGCCCTGGGGTTAAGAATGTGAAGGCGGATGCCCTGTCACGTTGTTTTCCGGGAGGGGGGAACTTTGAAGACCCGGGTCCCATTTTGGCTGAAGGGGTGGTTGTCTCTGCTCTTTATCCTGAATTGGAGGCAGAGGTTCAGACAGCCCAGGCAGAGGCTCCTGATCTTTGTCCTCCTGGGAGGTTGTTTGTGCCTCTCGCTTTACGACATAAGGTTTTTAAGGAGCACCACGATTCTGTCCTTGCTGGGCACCCGGGGGGTAGAGCCACAGTGGATCTCATTGCTCGGAGATTCTGGTGGCCGGCTCTTCGTAAGTCGGTTGAGGGTTTTGTGGCAGCCTGCGAGACCTGCGCTCGTGCCAAAGTCCCTCATTCACGGCCATCAGGTCCTCTCCTCCCGTTACCCATTCCTTCCCGTCCTTGGACACATCTCTCCATGGACTTCATTACGGACCTGCCTCGTTCCTCGGGGAAGACTGTGATTCTGGTGGTGGTGGACCGTTTTAGCAAAATGGCGCATTTTATTCCTTTTCCTGGGTTGCCCAATGCTAAAACGCTGGCACAAGCATTTGTTGATCACATTGTCAAATTGCATGGTATTCCTTCAGACATAGTCTCTGATAGGGGCACGCAGTTTGTTTCCAGATTCTGGAAGGCTTTCTGTTCTCGCTTGGGGGTTCGTCTGTCATTCTCTTCTGCTTTCCACCCGCAGTCGAATGGCCAGACAGAGCGCGTCAATCAGAATCTGGAGACATATCTGCGCTGTTTTGTGGCGGAGAATCAGGAGGATTGGTGTTCTTTTTTGTCCCTTGCTGATTTTTCTTTAAATAACTGTCGTCAGGAGTCCTCTGATAAGTCACCATTTTTTGGTGCATATGGGTTTCATCCGCAGTTTGGGACATTCTCTGGAGAGGGGTCTTCTGGTTTACCTGATGAGGAAAGATTCTCCTCGTCTTTGTCATCTATTTGGCAAAAGATTCAGGATAATCTAAAGAGCATGAGTGAGAGATATAAGCGTGTGGCGGATAAGAGACGTGTGCCTGGTCCGGACCTGAATGTTGGTGATCTGGTGTGGTTGTCTACTAAGAATAACAAGTTGAAGGTTCCCTCCTGGAAGTTGGGTCCTAAGTTTATTCGGCCTTACAAAATCTTGTCCGTCATCAATCCCGTTGCCTTCCGTCTTGATCTTCCTCAGACTTGGAAGATCCATAATGTTTTTCACAAGTCCCTATTAAAACCTTATGTCCAACCCACTGTACCCTCCTCTTTGCCTCCTCCTTCGATTGTGGTTGATGTGTGGCGAAACCAACCTCGCCACTGGGTTTTGGAGGGGCCTGGCTACTAGCCTCTTGCCCCTGGATTATGGCCCATACTATCTTTGAAGGAGAAGACAGACCGGCCACACAGCTTTAAATCTGTGAAACTGTTTTGGGCAGGAAAGCCATGCTTGCGGTCGGCCAAATGTGACTTCCATGGAATTCGGGAACCCCTGCTCGGCTCTGGGTGATTTTTGGATATGTTGCTCACCCAGATGAGAGCTATCCATGGATGTATACATTATGGGGATATGTGGGGTTTTGGGGTGTTTTCTGTGTTTTGGGGAAAAATATGTGTTTTCTGTCTGTGAGTGATTAAGTTAGCCCATTACGTTTGGTAATTGTATTTTGTTGATTGCGTCTCAGACAATGCCAGTGTGGTAGTTAATTGCGTCTCAGACAATGCCAGTGTGTTAGTTAATTGCGTCACAGACAATGCTCATTGTATTTTGTTGATTGCGTTACAGACAGAGGGAAGGGGATTTTGTGTACAATTGCTGGGAAGGTTTGAATACTGTAAATGCATGTGATTGGCTGTTTTTACAAAACCCTGTGGGTGGTAACCTTGTTGGAAGATGTGTATAAATCAATGCTTGTGTGTTCAAATAGAGTTCCTGTTTTATCCTTTACCAAGTTGAGGCTGGTGTTTGGGTAACTGATCGACACTGGGGGATTGCTATACACTGAACATTTGCTATACTCCCCTGGCATAACTACTAGCTCTTGTAAGAGCTGTTCCTGCTCTCTGGTTTTAGGAGAGGTTCACCCACTGGCAGTGTCGGACTGAGGTACCTAGGGCCCACCAGTAAAATTTATTTTGGGGGCCCACCATGAACATAGGCTGGTTGAGGTGCTGTACATTGAATATATGTATGTAGTGCAGTAAATCTAATGTGTTATGTTCAACTTGTGCAGGGGGTGGGAGACTAGGGGCCCACCTTGCCCAGGGGCCCACCGGGGGATTCCCCTGTACCCCTGTGGACCAGTCCGAGCCTGCCCACTGGAGCCTGGAGCCTTGTCGTAGGTCCAGGGTGGGTAGGAGATGGTGAGACCTCAACCAAGCTTCGGCGGTTCGTGGGGTCTGCAGTGCGTACGGTGTCAAGTGGAGTGCTTGGAGTCCTCGGGAAGCACTAGGAGCATCTATCGACGGAGGTACCCGGTCGGGGGGCCAGGATATCCGTTACAGATGGTAATCTTGAATTTCAGGTCTCTAGGATTGTGGATTCTCGTATTATCCGCGGTTCTCTCCAGTACCTTGTTCATTGGGAGGGTTATGGTCCTGAGGAGAGGATGTGGGTCCCAGTGGCAGACATTAAGGCTACTCGTCTTATCAGGGCGTTCCATAGTTCCCATCCTGAGAAGGTGGGCTCTGAGTGTCCGGAGTCCACTCGTAGAGGGAGGGGTACTGTCACCGCCAGATCTCTGAGAAGTTCTGACAGACGTTCTTCAGTACCTCCTGCATGATGTTCTTTTGTTTTGGTTTCGCTTTGACATCTCTTCTCCCTCTTCCAGCTGTCATCTATTAGCAGTGATTGCCTTCCTTTATATCCCCTCCCATACTGCCTCACTTTGCAGTTTATACTACTTCCTGGATTGTGTTCACTGCTAGATGCTACTACTGCTGGTTCTTCAGATAAGTCTATTTCTGTATTTGTGTTTTCCTGTTGGCTTGATTCTAGGTGACCCTGACTCCCTCCGTATTAAGTGCAGGGAGCCGGTGGTCGTGTCCCCTCACTATTATAGGGTTTGCAGGTGTCACTCAGTCTAGGTACGTGGACATGCAACTTTCTATCATAAAGATCTTTACATGGTCTGAGCAGTCAGGGAGAGCTCTAGGGCTTTTATAGGGCTCACCCATTTGTTCCTTAGTTTGGGATCAAGTCAGTCGGGTCGTTATTTGTTACTTCTTGTTTTCTGCAACACCATCCGTGACAGCTACCTGCTGTCATCTTCAGGTTTTCAAATGGATCCAGAGAAAGTCCGTGCTATATTGGACTGGGATCGACCCAAAAATCTAAAGGCTCTTATGCGGTTTTTTAGGGTTCACCAACTATTACCGAAAATGTATTCACAATTATTCGACAATAGTAAAACCCTTAACTGACATGACTAATAAAGGGACAGATGTGTCTGTATGGTCTGATTCGGCGTTGCAAGCCTTTTCTGCGATTAAAGAATGCTTCTCTTCTGCCCCTATATTGGTGCAGCCGGATGTATCACAAACTTTTATTGTGGAATTAGACGCGTCCGAGGTGGGGGTAGGAGCAGTTTTATTGCAGGGCCCATCACCTGGTAAATGGCGACCATGTGCATTTTTCTCTAAAAACTCTCTCCCGCTGAGAGAAATTATGATGTGGGTAACAGAGCGTTACTGGCTATTAAATTGGCTTTTGAGGAATGGTATCATTGGTTGGAAGGGGCGATCCATCCGATTACAGTGTTCACTGATCAGAAAAATCTGTCTTACCTGTAGTCGGCCAAACGACTGAACCCTGGCCTGTGTATGAACTTTCCTACCATCGAGGTCAGTTCATACTGATAGTTAGTCAGGACTTGGATTAGGGTTGTTCTAGGAGGTGACCTTCTCCTTTACCCTAGTTTCCAGGCCTCGTATCTATCCCCTTTCCTCCTGTGCTCGGTGTGGAGTTTCCCACCCACACCGCATCTGTGACACCATACCTCCATGCTTATGATTTGAAGTGAGATGGAAACTGAGAGCTGTGATAGAATGCGCTGGTAAAATGCCATGTGCAATGTCTGGATTTCATGGGCACAGGCAAATTGTGTGCTCTTAAAGGGCAACTTCAAGCACATTAGAAAAGTCTCCTGTATGTGTTTCCACTCTGATCACATCCAGAGCTGTATCAACATTTGTGGATTCCCATTAACTTTTGAGAACTCATATTTCGTTGCTTGACCCCGTGTCTTTAGAGTTTGCTTTGCTGATATCTGCGTACACTGCAACATAAACTGCACTTAATAGTGATGTCACCGTGGCCAATGGCTGACCACGGTGCAGTCACATGACATATTATCAGCATGGACGCCATGTCAATATAGGTCCTTCCATCTATAATTTTGTATTGAAATGCATGGGGGTCCAAATGGCCAATCCTAAGCGGATTGTCCACTTTATGGACAACCCCTTTAAATTTTTATTAAAAATCTTATAAAAATGATACCTGATGGTCAAAATTAATATTAAAAGATTTTCCGTAGGCAATCCTTTTGATAGATCTGATCAAGTTATGTATAATTAGAGCACATATGGTAAAAATAGAATTTTTCTTGCATGCTGAAAAATCATATCTTTACATCTTATACTTTTGTGAACATTTCAGCTAGATATTCCTCCGTGGAAGCCGTCATACCTGGCCCTATTAAATATACATACAAATATTTTCCCAGTCTTCTTGTAAGGAAAGTACAGATCACCAAGTGCAGCAGAAAAGTTCATCTCATTCCCGAAGGGCTGTTTGTGCTTCTGTCATTCCTAAAATCTGACAGCTTAGCAGAGACCCTCAAACATTCTCGTCTCCAGCTGCCTCCTCATTATTCAATATACGCTGCAAGGACTTGCCAAACTCTTGGTGACTCATAGTCCATCTGCTTCTAAAGTGTTTTCAAGCCAGGAAGATTCACTTAAGAGGACGACACATTTCTTTCCATGATGACTTTCTGTATTTTTATTCTTGCTTATAAATTATATAGTGAGCAAAAAACGTTCCAACTATCTATCTATCTATTTACTCATAAGGGGACACAATGGGGATTATTACTATGAAGGGGGCACAGAGAGGGCATAACTACTGTGAGGGGGCACAATGTGGGCATAACTACTGTGACGGGGCACACATCTGCACAAAACTACTGTGAAGGTTGTACAATGAGGGCAATACTACTGTGAGGGGGTACAATTTTTTTTAAGTATGTTCGTCCATCACTAGTCAGGAGAGTGATCAAGCAAGCATGTCCACCAGCACTTAGCTCAGAAGGTGGACGTGCACCTTAGCTCAGAAGGTGTATGTAGGTTACTATTTTGTTTTCTCCTTTGGCTAATTGGGAAACGATAGCATAGTCGTTGCTTGGAACCTATGAAGGCAGGCTCTGTCTTCTTTTTGTATTTTGGCTGTAGGTACGTGGGCAAAAGAATGCACCTGGGGGGGGGGGGGTGCTGCTTTCATATAGGTGGCATTATGGCTGTCTTTCTTGTGGGTGAACTGTAGCTGTCACTTATGAACAGGGCCGGCCTTAGGCCTTTAGGCGCCCTGTGCGAGAAAGCTTTACAGCGCCCCATAGTGACCACGCCCCTCAGTAACCACGCCCCTCAGTAACCACACCCCTCAGTAACCACACCCTTTCAGTGGTCACACCCATTTCTCCAATATCTGCTCAATTTAAAACCTTCCATTCCGTTAAGTCCCCAAAAAACAGATTACAAGCTATGATAAAAATACAACTTTTATTCAAAAGGTATTAAACATGTAAGCACAATATAATCATTCATATTAAATAAAACAACAGTAGACAATCAAGTGGTAAACAATAAATGTCAAACTAAAATAGAGTCTATAAAAGAAAGTGTCAGGTTGCCCCGCAGACCCTTTTTTTCAAGTGCATCTAGAAAAGTAAAAACAAAAAACAGAACACAAAACCTAGACTAGATTGTTACTATAACAAAGTGCACCACGTGTAACAAAGTAAAATGTTAACTAGAACTCCACAAACTCAAAATGAGCACTAAGACACCCCTTGCAGATCCTCATCACTTGGTATTTATTTCCTGCACTAATACTTTTAAAGAGGAGTCTGAAAGTGCAATAATCCAGAGTATAAAACCTACAAAAGTGCCAGCTTTTTAAATAAAGCTTTAAATGTAAAAGTGCCAAAAAAATAGGTACAATTTAACTGTGTACGCAAGTGATTACACATGCACAAGCTCAAAACACAACTCTACGTGCTTTTGCCTTTGCAAATTCATCAATGGTGCTGTTAAGATCCAATGTTTTGAAAACGTCATTTTCAATGGACAGCACTGATAACGATGTTAGTCGTTCATCACTCATAGAGGATCTGAGGCAGGGGCGGACTGGGCCGGGGGGCAGGGGGGCAATTGCCCCCCGGGCCTCCCTGGCTTGCTGTCCCGGCCGGCCGGCCGGGCCGGAATAAACATCCGCTTTATGCCAGGGAGACGGGGAGCAGGGGAGCAGTGGAGGCGTGTTGCGGCAGCCTATCAGACAGGCCGCCGGACCGGCGCAGGCGGCGCGATGACGCCATCGGCGCGATGACGTCATCGCGCCACCTGCGCCGGTCCTGCGGCCTAACTGAGCCGCTGCCGTAAAGTGATTGCAGTATGCAGTGTGTGCTGGCGCCTGGCTGGAGGCGGGACCGGAGTAGTCCAGAGAAGCAGGGAGGTAAGTATGTCTGACTGACATTTTTTTTTTTTTTCTTTATTTCTGTCCCTATCTGGCTACTACTGGGCTGGCACTTTATGAGGGGGGTGGGGGGCAGGGGGGCATGGGGGCACAATCTGGCTAGTGGTGGCTACTCCTGGCACATTATAGGGGGGCCCCCCCCAATCTGGCTACTACTGGGCTGGCACTTTATGAGGGGGGTGGGGGGCAGGGGGGCACGGGGGCACAATCTGGCTAGTGGTGGCTACTCCTGGCACATTATAGGGGGGCCCCCCCCTAATCTGGCTACTACTGGGCTGGCACTTTATGAGGGGGGTGGGGGGCAGGGGGCACAATCTGGCTAGTGGTGGCTACTCCTGGCACATTATAGGGGGGCCCCCCCCAATCTGGCTACTACTGGGCTGGCACTTTATGAGGGGGGTGGGGGGCAGGGGGGCACGGGGGCACAATCTGGCTAGTGGTGGCTACTCCTGGCACATTATAGGGGGCCCCCCCCTAATCTGGCTACTACTGGGCTGGCACTTTATGAGGGGGGTGGGGGGCAGGGGGCACAATCTGGCTAGTGGTGGCTACTCCTGGCACATTATAGGGGGCCCCCCCTAATCTGGCTACTACTGGGCTGGCACTTTATGAGGGGGGGCAGGGGGGCACAATCTGGCTAGTGGCTACTCCTGGCACATTATAGGGGGCCCCCCCTAATCTGGCTACTACTGGGCTGGCACTTTATGAGGGGGGTGAGGGGCAGGGGGGCACAATCTGGCTAGTGGTGGCTACTCCTGGCACATTATAGGGGGCCCCCCCTAATCTGGCTACTACTGGGCTGGCACTTTATGAGGGGGGTGGGGGGCACGGGGGCACAATCTGGCTAGTGGTGGCTACTCCTGGCACATTATAGGGGGCCCCCCCCTAATCTGGCTACTGGGCTGGCACTTTATGAGGGGGGTGGGGGGCAGGGGGGCACAATCTGGCTACTCCTGGCAAATTATAGAGGGGCCCCTATCTGGCTACTCCTGGCACATTAGTGGGGGGGCCCTATCTGGCTACTGGCACATTAGTGGGGGGCCTATGGCTACTGGCAGATTATAGGGGGGGCCTATGGCTACTGGCACATTATGGGGGACCTATGGCTACTGGCACATTATGGGGGACCTATGGCTACTGGCAGATTACAGGGGGGGCTATGGCTGCTGGCAGATTATAGGGGGGCTATGGCTACTGGCAGATTATAGGGGGGGCTATGGCTACTGGCAGATTATAGGGGGGGGCTATGGCTACTGGCAGATTATAGGGGGGGCTATGGCTACTGGCAGATTATAGGGGGGGCTATGGCTACTGGCAGATTATAGGGGGGGCTATGGATACTGGCAGATTATAGGGGGGCTATGGCTACTGGCAGATTATAGGGGACCTATGGCTACTGGCACATTATGGGGGGGCATATGGCTACAGGCACATTATAGGGGGGCCCTATGTGGCTACTGGCACATTATAGGGGGGCCCTATGTGGCTACTGGCACATTATAGGGGGGCCCTATGTGGCTACTGGCACATTATAGGGGGCACTATGGGGACATTAGCTCAACTGGGGATATTACAAGGGGGTATTTTGTGCACTGTCTATTATAAGGAGAATTATTTCTACTGGGGGGGTGGGGCATTATGGTGGGCTTTATTACTCCCCCATGGTATGACCCCCTAGTAGCAGCCCCAGCCTCTCCCTGCTCTGTGACCCCTCTGCCCCTTCTCCAAATCCTTATTATGAAATCTTTCTCATTAGGATAAAACACAACATCAGCCCCCGGCCAAAGTGTGGAAGTGACGTCCGAGATCCCCTAGGGTCAAGTAACTGTAAGTTTTCAAATGAAATATGTTTATGTTATACACATATAGCCTACACTGTGCCACACAATATACAGTTTCTCCTGCAAAAGTCATCAAGTGTCATGGGGGGGGACACAGAGCAGCGCCCAGCGGGGAGGAGAGAATACACGGACGCAACACTGTATCAGCCAGAAAATGACACTTTCGGCATTATACCAAAAATGCAATTTTCGGCTGATGTGTTTCGGCGGCCGATATATCGGAGCATGCCTAGTTTATTTTGTTTTACTGTGTTCTAATTTACATGGCTGACGAAAGTGGGGGGGGGCTCAGTGGGCCTCTGGGTGTTACTTGCCCCCTGGGCCAAAAGTTGCCAGTCAGCCCCTGATCTGAGGTAAGTTTTAATCAGCTTTAATTTAGAAAAGCTGCGTTCTCCCGATGCCACAGAAACAGGGATTGTCAGTAGTATGCGTAGTGCAATCCAGATGTTTGGGAATGTGTCAGTGAGTCTATTCTTAACAATGAAGTTAAGTACATTCAGTGGCGTTGTTGATCATTGGGGAATAAGGCCTTGAATGTGCCAAAGCTCCTCTGCTAAGTCGATTCCACTGATAAGAGATTGGCTGTCTTTCTCTAAAGCCTTCTGTAACATCAAGCAGCATTCCTCCAAATTCTCCCTTGCTGGGAGACACTTTATGGTATACAGGAATCCCCAAACCTTGGTATGATTTTTCAACTGGTCAAAACGCTCATCCAATGACATAATTGTTGTATCCACTAAAGCATAGAAGAATTCAATTTTAAATCTCTCCTTTGGATTAGTTAAAGGTTCATCTTTCCCCTCATAATTGAATAAAGCCTTCTTCATTCAAATGCGAGCAGATGATAAAAAAACAGGCTCAACTTCAAGCTTTTGCGCTATTTCCTTTGCAATAAGGAATGCACTTTCAAATCCAGTGTCTCTGAAGATTTGAACAAAGTGTTTACATTTCTCTATTAACTCTGTAACCAAAATCAAGTCCGCTGTTTCGCGCTGCATTGCCTTACTGACAATATTGACTTGGTACAATATCTCATACCAAACACATAATGCCATAATACATTTGAAATTGCCAACCTGCTGAGACAATGTCAGAGCTTCGTGACAGACACTTGGTTCTGCGTGTTCTTCCTCTGACAATGCAATCAATGCATCCTGTATCTCAACAAGATTATGCCTGAAAGGTTTAAGGCAGTTGATCCGACATTCCCACCGTGTAGTGCATAGAGGCTTTAACGTGAGGCCAGATACATGGTCTGTCAAAATCTTCCACCTCTTTACAGATGCAGAGAATAAAACATAAATGCGTTGAATTACTCCAAACAGCTCTAGTGATTCCTTGCCTGACCGTGCTGCATCACCAATGACGAGATTAAGGCAATGACATCCACATGGTACAAATATGGCTCTTGGGTTAATACTTAAAACTCTTGACTGGACACCACAGTTTTTTCCTGCCATATTTGCCCCATTATCGTACCCTTGTCCACAGCAATTATCAATATCCAGTTTTTTTTCAGATAGAAATTGAAGGAGGAAGTCAGCCAGTCCCTTTCCAGTTGTGTCATCTACTGTTTGAAACCCAATAAAATGTTCTTTTACTTTCAAATCCCCAGTGCTGTTATCCAAAAATCTAACTGTAAATGACATCTGTTCCTTGTGGCTAATATCTGGGGTGCAATCCAGGATTATTGAGTAATATTTTGCTTTTCTACAACGTTCCAAAATGTCCTCAAGTACCTGTTTTGCCATTAGGATTATTAATTCATTTTGAATTGTTTTTCCACAGTAGTGGTCTGCTGTCTCCTTTGAGGCCACACGGCGTAAGTACTCTGCCATCACATTGTCATATTTTCCCAGTAATTCCACAAGCCCAAGAAAATTGCCATTATTGGGTGTAAACAAACGATCTGAAGATCCTCTAAATGCCAAGTTACGCTCAGTTAAAAAGTGAACAATGTTTAGTAGCCTCTCCATTACTGATCTCCAATGTTTTCTTTCTTGGCTCATAAGAGATTGCAAATTGTGATCAATTGCACTTTTGGACTTCAATCTCAGTTGTGTTTCCATCCACATCTGTTGAGCTAAAAAGTGACTGCTGGAGGTTTCATGAGATTTGAGAATATTTGCCATATGTCTCCAGTCTTCTGACCCTCCTGAAGCCAAATAACTTTTTGCATTCCAGTCAAATAACTTGCAAGAAAACCAAAAAGCTTTATTTGCAAATGGAGAGTACACCAGCCATCGCCTTGTCTGCTCTTCTCCACTTTCTAACTTTCGCTTATAGAATGTAGCAGAGAAGTGGCGATTATGAACATCTTTTTTAAACTCCATATTTGTCACCTGCACAGGGCCAAATTCCAAAATACGGTCAACATTCTTGGAAATTAATTTCGGCCATAAAGCAGGATCTGATAGACTTTCAGATGTTTTCTCAGAAGACACTGAGTCAGGGGGACTATTAGAAGACAGTGGGTTAGAGAGAGCACTTGAATCCAGATCTTGTAGACATGAACTTGATGTTGAAGGTTCATTCTTCTCAAGATGGACATCATCAGCTTGACTGCTGCAGCTAACGTCATCTAGTTTTTCTTCTTCAGTTGCTTCGGAAGCACTATGTGCTGATCTTCCCAATAACTTTTTTAAAGCCCCTGCACTCTTCTGGTCCTCTAAATTCATAAGCACCTTACGTTTTCGATTTTGGATACCAGAGAGTTTTTTGGGACCCATGATGCTGCTACCTGCTACTACACGATACGGTATCTGAATCTATGGGACTCCTGTGAATATACCATAAAAGTTTTATCTGCACTCCTATTTACCACCACATATAACACAGTTATAACTCTGAGTACAGATAATGTAGTAGTTGTCACCTGCAGTCCTATGTAACACCACAGATAACACTAGTGCTGATAATGTGGTAGTGTTACCTGCAGTCCTATGTAAAACCACAGATAACACTAGTGCTGATAATGTGGTAGTGTTACCTGCAGTCCTATGTAAAACCACAGATAACACTAGTGCTGATAATGTGGTAGTGTTACCTGCAGTCCTATGTAAAACCGCAGATAACACTAGTGCTGATAATGTGGTAGTGTTACCTTAGTCCTTAGTGTGCCTTCCTGTGTCTATCGCACGGACTCCATGCTGGCGGCGCTGCCTCCTCTTCCTTCTTCCTCCGCACAGAACGTACTGATGCAGCTGCGTCAAGACATAGGAACAGTGGGCATGGTGATGGTGACACACAGGAAGAGACACACACACACACAGGGACGGACACACACACATACATATGATAAATATGATCACATCACAGTTCCTGCCTGTCTGCTTTGGTAAAGCTGGGCATAGCTGGGCTATGCCAGGCTTTAGCAGAGTGGGCACAGGACAGTCGACACAGGGCACGATATGTATGCAAGCACAGCTGAGCGAGTGCAGGGCAAGGGCCCGCATACACATTGCTCCTACTGCCTGTCATACCCCCCCCCCACACCGGGTATTTTGGGGGCATTAGTGGTTGGATGATGCGGATTGTGCACATAGCCACCAATCATATCCCCCCCCCCCCCTTCCTAAAGGTAACTGATGTGCTGGGGGAGAGGAATATGATTGGTGGCTATGTGCACACTCAACATCAGCAGAAAGGAGTTAAATTCCAACCCTTAATGGCCCCCAAAATCCCTGGGGGGGTTGATGTAGTAGCAGGAAAGCACACTGTCCCCCTGTCCTCTATGAGCCCCCCCTGGTCCTCTCTGAGCCCCCCCCCCCCCTCACCCATTGCACACTTTTCCGACTCCAGATGGGCCAGTGGGCTGGCAGCAGCACATCCCCCCGCCCAGTCACCATGGCATTGGCACATTTCTCCCTGTCCCCTCCAGATGGGCAGCATCAGCACATCTCTGTCCCCCCCCACCCCCGCATCACCATGGCATTGGCACATTTCTCCCTGTCCCCTCCAGATGGGCAGCATCAGCACATCTCTGTCCCCCCCCACCCCCGCATCACCATGGCATTGGCACATTTCTCCCTGTCCCCTCCAGATGCGTCACCATGGCATTGGCACATTTCTCCCTGTCCCCTCCAGATGGGCAGCATCATCAGCACATCATGTGCTGATGCTGCCCATCTGGAGGGGACAGGGAGAAATGTGCCAATGCCATGGTGACGCGGGGGTGGGGGGGGGGACAGATGTGCTGATGCTGCCCATCTGGAGGAGAAATGTGTCAATGCCATGGTGACGCGGGGGTGGGGGGGGACAGAGATGTGCTGATGCTGCCCATCTGGAGGGGACAGGGAGAAATGTGCCAATGCCATGGTGACTGGGGGAGCGGGGGTGGGGGGGGCAGAGATGTGCTGATGCTGCCCATCTGGAGGAGAAATGTGCCAATGCCATGGTGACTGTGGGGACGGGACAACAGAGACTCTGTCCCCCCCCCCCCAGTCACCATGGCATTGGCACACTTCTCCCTGTCCCCTCCACTTGGGCAGCATCAGCACATCTCTGTCCCGTCCCCCCATCCCCCATGGCACTGTTGGCACATTCACATAAATCATAATCATTTCTTCAAATAAAAAATATCTACTTGTTCTCTAGCTGTAGACTAGTGCTGCCGCGTGGGCCTTGCTGACTCTGCTGGCTGGGCGCGCTCTGTCTCCTCTCTGGGGGCGGAGCTCAGTGGCTACGCTCCAGCAGCCACTGGTCTGCTCTCTTAAAGAGACAGGCAGGCCAGCCAGGCAGCAGAACGGAGCTCAGAGCGGCCGCGAGCCCCGCCCCCTCCTCACTCCTTCAGTCCGGACCGGAGCGCAGAAGAATAAAGATTTGCGTCACTGCAGGCTGCCGCCCGGCGCCCTGTGTGACTGTGTTGTAAGTCCACCGCCCGCCCGCAGGCCCTGCCCCCTGCAGAATAAATATTCGCGTCACTGCGGGCTGTCGGCCGCCCGGCGCCCCTGTTGCTATGGCGCCCTGTGCGGCCGCACAGCCCGCACACCCCAAAGGCCGGCCCTGCTTATGAAAGCATTTTATCGGAAATTGCCAAGGGCAAGTGCCAATCCCTGCCAATACTAAGCAGCCAATGAAGTCATGACCAATGCTCGGGTAAGAGAAGGGGCACTGTGACTGGCACTAATAATGGGGTGTCCTGTGGTTAGCGCTGTGGCTGTCAATCCTATTGCGACACTGTGGCTGGAAATTATATGGGGGATACCGTCATATAGGTGGCATTATTGCTGTCTCTCTCTTGGAAGATATGGTGCGGTGTGGAATCTAAAGCCCACGGAAGCACTGTGGAGTGCTTCCAAGGGTTTTCTGTCCGTGCCTCCGCTCCGCATGCACTACTTTTTGGTTGTGCGAACCAGACGGTGGGCACACGGTCCGTTCCCGTGCATTGTGGTCTGCAGCACGGGTACGGCCGGCACACATTCGCATGCATGATCCCTTAATTTTATCATCCAGAAGGCTTCATGGCATGTCGATCAGTGCTTATTTGTGCAAACGTGTGTTCCCCATAATCGGTCCGTGAACACCGGCTGCCAATCACCCGACCAATGAGCAGACATTTGTTTGTCGGGTGATCTAATCTTTTTTGCATCATCAAAAATCGGCATTTATCGGCAGCACGTGGCTCCGTCTAAACGGGAGATGTGCTGCAATCAATATGGGGGATGAATGATCGTAGTAATGATCATTTATCCCTAGTTTAGTGCATTGGGCCATGTGAAAGGCATTTTAAAGGGAACCTGTCATCAACTTTATGGTACCCATACTATTGACAGTATAAAGTAGTGACAGATGAGTTGATTTCAGCGGTCTGGCATTTATAAGTTAAAAGTAAGCGGTTGCCGAGAACCAACATCACAATCATTGCAGACTGGGCCTGGAAAAGAGTCACGGCCACCAGAGAAGAGTCCTGGTTATTCATGAATTCCTGCTCTCCTGCCCACCTGCTGATGGCTGACAGTCTTCTACCTAGTTTTCTCTCTTTCTCTCTAGGAGAGAACTGCCAATCATCAGCTGATGGTCGGGGAGAGCAGGAGATTATCAATAACCAGGACTCTTCTCAAGTAGATGTGACTCTTTTTAAGGCCTGGGCTTTAATGATTATGATGCTGGTTCTCGGCGACCACTTACTTTTAGCTCATGAGTGACACAGCGCTGAAATCAGTGAGGTCAGCATAAAGTTGATGACAGGTTCCCATTAAACAAGCATCGATCGACTAGTACATCGTTATCGGCGCTCATTTGAGGCTGACAGGACCCTAAGAAGTTCAGCAGTTGCATATATCCACACCCCTGTGGTGTTGTTCTTGTAGGTGTAGTGCACCTGGTATTCTGCTTGGATCTGAACCATAGCCACACTTTGATGCGTGATGGCATCCTGGCGCTGACGGTTGTTCGGGGCTGGGTGGTATTTTCACAATGCGCAAAACTTTGAACCAGCAGCTAAGGCTACTTTCACACTAGCGGCACGGACCTCCAGCCGGCTGTTCCGTCGGGTGAACAGCCTGTCGGATCCGTCCTGCCGCTAGTGAACGTGTGGCCCCGGACTGCCGCTCTGTCCCCATAGACTATAATGGGGGCGGGGCGGATTTCCGGCGGAGGCACGGCAGCGTAAATGTCGGACATGTCGTAGTTTTATTCCGGCAGCCTCTTGCCATGCGCTTCCGTGCCTCCACCGGAACCCCATCCCCATTATAGTCAATGGGGATGGAGCGGCAGTCCGGGGGCACGCGTTCACTAGCGGCTGTTCACCCGACGGTCTGTGCCGCTAGTGTGAAAGTAGCCTAAAGGATTTAAAAAAAAAGATTGAATGCGCACATTTCATGTAAGGATTTCATATTGGGTCTTCTTCCTTTCTCTACTATTACTTAGGCTATACAGTGGAGGAAATAATTATTTGACCCCTCACTGATTTTGTAAGTTTGTCCAATGACAAAGAAATGAAAAGTCTCAGAACAGTATCATTTCAATGGTAGGTTTATTGTAACAGTGGCAGATAGCACATCAAAAGGAAAATCGAAAAAATAACTTTAAATAAAAGATAGCAACTGATTTGCATTTCATTGAGTGAAATAAGTATTTGAACCCCTACCAACCATTAAGAGTTCTGGCTCCCACAGAGTGGTTAGACACTTCTACTCAATTAGTCACCCTCATTAAGGACACCTGTCTTAACTAGTCACCTGTATAAAAGACACCTGTCCACAGAATCAATCAATCAAGCAGACTCCAAACTCTCCAACATGGAAAAGACCAAAGAGCTGTCCAAGGATGTCAGAGACAAAATTGTAGACCTGCACAAGGCTGGAATGGGCTACAAAACCATTAGCAAGAAGCTGGGAGAGAAGGTGACAACTGTTGGTGCGATTGTTCGAAAATGGAAGGAGCACAAAATGACCATCAATCGACCTCGCTCTGGGGCTCCACGCAAGATCTCACCTCGTGGGGTGTCAATGGTTCTGAGAAAGGTGAAAAAGCATCCTAGAACTACACGGGAGGAGTTAGTTAATGACCTCAAATTAGCAGGGACCACAGTCACCAAGAAAACCATTGGAAACACATTACACCGCAATGGATTAAAATCCTGCAGGGCTCGCAAGGTCCCCTTGCTCAGGAAGGCACATGTGCAGGCCCGTCTGAAGTTTGCCAATGAACACCTGAATGATTCAGAGAGTGACTGGGAGAAGGTGCTGTGGTCTGATGAGACCAAAATAGAGCTCTTTGGCATTAACTCAACTCGCTGTGTTTGGAGGAAGAAAAATGCTGCCTATGACCCCCAAAACACCGTCCCCACCGTCAAGCATGGGGGTGGAAACATTTTGCTTTGGGGGTGTTTTTCTGCTAAGGGCACAGGACAACTTATTCGCATAAACGGGAAAATGGACGGAGCCATGTATCGTGAAATCCTGAGCGACAACCTCCTTCCCTCTGCCAGGAAACTGAAAATGGGTCGTGGATGGGTGTTCCAGCACGACAATGACCCAAAACATACAGCAAAGGCAACAAAGGAGTGGCTCAAGAAGAAGCACATTAAGGTCATGGAGTGGCCTAGTCGGTCTCCGGACCTTAATCCAATCGAAAACCTATGGAGGGAGCTCAAGCTCAGAGTTGCACAGAGACAGCCTCGAAACCTTAGGGATTTAGAGATGATCTGCAAAGAGGAGTGGACCAACATTCCTCCTAAAATGTGCGCAAACTTGGTCATCAATTACAAGAAACGTTTGACCTCTGTGCTTGCAAACAAGGGTTTTTCCACCAAGTATTAAGTCTTTTTTGTTAGAGGGTTCAAATACTTATTTCACTCAATGAAATGCAAATCAGTTGCTATCTTTTATTTAAAGTTATTTTTTCGATTTTCCTTTTGATGTGCTATCTGCCACTGTTACAATAAACCTACCATTGAAATGATACTGTTCTGAGACTTTTCATTTCTTTGTCATTGGACAAACTTACAAAATCAGTGAGGGGTCAAATAATTATTTCCTCCACTGTATATTAGAATGGGGTAAATATAAATCGTTAAACTCGTTGACGTCTATTTGCTGTTGCATTTGCGGCAGAAAACCGGGGCTCACCTCTGGCGTCTGCCACAAATCTGAACACCAGGGATAAACCGTGTGTGGTCGCAGCGGAAACCGTGGCAAGAAGTGATTTCCAATCTGCACAGCGAAAAATAGGCACTGTATTATAAAGTATTTAAATCTGCGGATTGCAGTGTAGAAAATGCACTGAAACCCACATATCCACGAATGTCCGATAATCCAGTAATGCGACGCGCCTTCATTTCTCCAAGACAAAAATTTGATTCCTTGTTTCCTAACAGAATCTTAAGAGTATTATTCATTCAGTGACTGCTCTTAAAGGGGTTGTCCCAATAAAAAAATATTCTACAGTATTCAAACCAGCGCCTGGATTGTAATTGCATGTAGTAAAAAATGTAGTCTAGCCACTGACCTATTCAATAAAACATCTCTGTATAGCGCCACCTGCTGTTTGTTCTTTTCCTTACTTCTCTATCGAATTTTTCGTAAGTCCCTAGTGACCACATCCACAAAAGATTGGATATTCGCATGTTTTCCAAAGGTGGGGGGGGGGGGTACATTTTGACATTGGGGTCAACGTACTGAATGGGGGATTGGGGGCTATTATTTCGCCTTCTCCTTCCCTCAACAGTAATTGAGTGTATCAACTGCTTCTCTCTCACGTCTCTGTATATTTTCCATTTCATGCTCCTTAGGCCCCTTTCACACGGGCGAGTTTTCCGTGCGGGTGCGATGCGTGCGGTGAACGTATTGCACCCGCACTGAATCCTGACCCATTCATTTCTATGGGGCTGTGCACATGAGCGGTGATTTTCACACATCACTTGTGCGTTGAGTGAAAATCGCAGCATGCTCTATATTGTCCTATGGGGCCTGCATCGCGTGAAAATCGAAGTGAATAGGAAGCGTGAAAATCGCATAGCATCCGCAAGCAAGTACGGATGCGGTGCGATTTTCACGCACGGTTGCTAGGAGACGATCGGGATGGAGACCCGATCATTATTATTTTCCCTTATAACATGGTTATAAGGGAAAATAATAGCATTCTGAATACAGAATGCTTAGTACAATAGGGCTGGAGGGGTTAAAAAAAAATAAAAAATAATTTAACTCACCTTAGTCCACTTGCTCGCGAAGCCGGCATCTCCTTGTGTCTCCTCTGCTGAACAGGACCTGGGGTGAGCCGCTCCATTAAATACCGGTTAAGGACCTTTGATGACGTCACTCCGGTCATCACATGGTACGTCACATGATCTTTTACCATGGTGATTCACCATGTTAAAAGACCATGTGATGACCGGAGTGACGTCATCAAAGGTCCTTAACCTGTATTTAATGGAGCGGCTCACCCCAGGTCCTGTTCAGCAGAGGAGACACAAGGAGATGCCGGGCTTCGCGATCAAGTGGACTAAGGTGAGTTAAAAAAAAAATTAACCCCTCTAGCGCTGTTTTACTATGCATTCTGTATTCAGAATGCTATTATTTTCCCTTATAACCATGTTATAAGGGAAAATAATACAATCTTCAGAACATCAATCCCAAGCCCGAACTTCTGTGAAGAAGTTCGGGTTTGGGTACCAAACATGCGCGATTTTTCTCACGCGAGTGCAAAACGCATGACAATGTTTTGCACTCGCGCTGAAAAATCGCGCATTTTCCCGCAACGCACAAGCCTCTTATCCGGGCAAAAAACATGACGCCCGTGTGAAAGAGGCCTTAGAGTTAAATTCCTTGTATAGTGCTAGTTTCTGGGCAAACAGGTTGATATCCTTTACCCACATGAAACAGTTAAAGTACGGTGCTGGGGTGAATGAGAGGCCTTTTTGTATAAGGCTTATATGCTCAGATTTGAGTTCTATCTCAGTTTTATTGATAATCTGCATTGCTCCCTCAGTTCTTTCATTCTGTACTACATTTATTCCTAGGTTCCCATCCTCTAGCTGTATTGCTCTTGAGTTCAGATCTTTTGATTGTAGCCCCATTTCTCTCTGTCTCTCAATTGTATTCCCATTCCTTAAAAACCCTCTGGTATTATATTTTGAGGTAGTTGAGTGATATTTGTTGATGTGGTAAAGGAGGATGATTGCGGAAATTGTAAGTAGTGTGCTGGCATATTTTAAGCTTGTTCTTGATTTATTGCACATATTGGATTCACAGTGGGGTTCGGGTTGGTATGGTGGGGGGGGGGGGATTTTTCTGAATCTATGGGACTCCTTTGGATATTCCATAAAAGTTTTATCTGCAGTCCTATGTAACATTGCAAATAACACAGTGATAACTCTCTGAGTACAGATAATGTAGTAGATGTCACCTGTAGTCCTATGTAACACCACAAAAAAAGTGATAGTGTAACATCCTGAATATGTCACTAAACTTCTGTCACCCTGCTTCATAATATGTTAAGTGTACATTATTATCATCTTGTGTAGTCTTGATCTACATTTTCCATTATATGTAATTTCTATGCCTGTTTTATATTATTGCTGTAGTTTTTCATGTACACCAGCAGGTGGCAGCAATGTGTAAGCAGTCTATGTTTAGTTAATATATCTAGGCTGGAATAGTCTATTCCAGTCTAGGCTCCCCTGTGTGAGCAGAAGTGGGACGTCCCATGTCCTGTCTCATGAGGAGGAGAAGGAAGTGTAGTCAGTGTACCAGCCACCCCCTGCTGGGGTAGGGTGTGTTAGTAGGAGCTCCCAGTTACAGGGATCCCAACCCTGGATCTCGCCTCAGCTGAGGTAAAGATCCATCTTCCCAGACTGAGTCACCTATCTCAGCTGGTTGACAAGAAAGCAGCCATCTACAGAACTATAGATCTCCAGGAAGAAGACACCATACCCTGCGAGCAGTCCTGTAAGTACAGATCCACAGACAAAGAGAAGATAGATACCTCTTCAGCTAGTCAGGCCCAAACAAAGACAGAGCAGAAGATAGATACCTGCCAGATTCTACTAGGCGTATGTACAAGAAGCAGAATAGATAAATTCCTGCCACATATTGCCGACACCTGCTGGGATCCTAGACTATTGCTGTACCTGTATGGATCAAAGCTGAATATCACCAAGTAAACTCAAGTTGGATTCTATTACCGGTTTGGATCTCAATTATTCCTCAATTACTCCTGCTAACCACACTCAAATTTATTGCAAGTGAGCCAGGATCCAGGAGTCCAGCCGTACCAAGGTAGGAGACACAGTTGACACTATACCTACTGTTATACAGAGACATTATCCCCCTCTGGCATTCCTCACCTGGTACGTGAGTTATAACATCTTAAAGGGCCCTGCTACAGTACCTGCGCAAGCTGCAATTGGCGCCACAAACTATTACACATATAAACTGACCCATTGCATAACTGACCCACTGTACCGGTGTCCTGCTCATTGCAATAGCTCTCTGAATACAGATAACACAGTGATTGCTCTCTGATTACCGAAAATGTGGTAGTGTTACCTGCAGTCGTATGTAAAACCACAGATAACACTAGTGCTAATAATGTGGTAGTGTTACCTGCAGTCCTATGTAAAACCACAGATAATACTAGTGTAGATCATGTTGTAGTGTTACCTTAGTCCTTAGTGTGCCTCCATGTGCCTCTCCCAAGGACTCTATGCTGGCATATTTGCCTCCTCTTCCACCTTCTTCTTGCCCCGCACAGAACGTCCTAATGCAGCTGCGTCAAGACATAGGAACACTGTGGGCATGGTGATGGAGACACAAACACAGACACAGGGACAGACACACACACAGGGACAGACACACACACAGGGACAGACACACACACATACATACAATAAATATGATCACATCACACATCACTGCTCCTGCCTGTCTGCTTTGGTAAAGCCAGGCATAGGTGGGCTATGTCAGGTTTTAGCAGAGTGGGCACAGGACAGTGGACACAGGACGCAATATGTATGTGAGCACAGCGGAACGAGTGCAGGGCAGGAGCCCGCATACACATCGCTCCTCCTTCCTGTGTCCACTGGCTAAAGCCAGACGTAGGCCACCCCCCACATCTTAACCCCTTTGCCACCAGCGCCATTTTGTCATCACTTATCTTACCCCAAACCCCTTTAATTCCTTGCTGCTGATGCTAAATGTGGGCACATAGCCACCAATCATATCTCCCCCCAAAGGTGACTGATGTGTTGGGGGGGGGGGGGGGTTGGGGGAATATGATTGGTGGCTATGTGTACACTCAGCATCAGCAGCAAGGAGTTATCCAACCCCTAATGCCCCAAAATGCCCGGGGGGGGGGGGGAATAGGTGAAAAGCACACTGTCCTCTATGAGCCTCCCCCCTCCCCTGAGTCCTCTATGAGCCTCTATGAGCCCCTCCAACCCCAAATGCCCAGGGAGGTAGTAGGAGGATAGCACACTGTCCTCTATGAGCCCCCCCCCCGAGTCCTCTATGAGCCCCTCCAACCCCTAATGCCCCCCAAAATGCTCAGGACAGTGTGCTTTCCTCCTACTCCTCCACCCCTCTGGGCATTTCGGTGGGGCATTAAGGGTTGGGGGGACTCATAGAGGACTCGGGGGGGAGGCTCATTAATCCTTCCCTTCCCTTCCCATACACAACAAACCACAGGCACCAACCAATTAGTAGACCACCGTCCGGGACTCCGTGTCCGGTCAGGAGCGGGCAGTCCTTTAGTCTGGGGCTGGGCTGAGTGCAGGGCGCGCAGCCTACTTCTCTCACTCTGGTCACGCTCTGTATGGGTATGTATTGCGCCGCTTCTGCTGCCTGCAAACACTGGCCAATCAGCAGCTGCCTCTTTGTGCAGCTGACTTGCACTGATTGGCCAGTGTGAAGACTAGAACACACCCGCAGCCTGGCCGGAAAAATCAAGTTCCTGAAGTGACTAGTGAGGCTGGTGAATACAAGATGCGAGCGGGGGTGGGCGGGTGGCTGAAGGGGATGCCGCCCATCAAAGGCAAGTGCCGCGGGCCCGCTGCACCTGCGCCACAGTGTGTGTACTACAGTACTGGCTAAAATAAACGGAGGGGGCGGGGCTTTCTGTGCTCTCCGGGCCCCATAGCAACGGCGTGGTCTGCCTATATGGGCGGTACGCCACTGCCCTTAATCAGTATTTTTTTTAAGTAGGTATATCGCAGACCTCAATCAGTATTTTGTGGAAGCAGGTATTTCAATCCCCTTAATCAGTATTTCATGGAAGCAGGTATCTCGCAGGCCTCAATCTAATTTTGGTGGAAGCAGGTATATCAATCCCCTCAATCAGTATTTTGTGGAAGCAGGTATATCGCAGGCCTCAATCAGTATTTTGTGAAAGCAGGTATATCAATCCCTTAATCAGTATTTTGTGGAAGCAGGTATCTTGCAGGCCTCAATCAATATTTGGTGGAAGCAGGTATATCAATTCCCTTAATCAGTATTTTGCGAACACAGGTATATCACAGACCTCAATCAGTATTTTGTGGAAGTAGGTATATCAAACCCTTTAATCAGTATTTTGTGGAAGTGGGTATCTTGCAGGCCTCAATCAATATTTGGTGGAAGCAGGTATATCAATCCCCTTAATCAGTATTTTGTGGAAGCAGGTATATCAATCCCCTTAATCAGTATTTTGTGGAAGCAGTTATATCGCAGACCTCAATTCATATTTTGTAGAAGCAGTTATATTAAACCCCTTAATCAGTATTTTGTGGAAGCAGGTATCTCGCAGGCCTCAATCAATATTTGGTCGAAGCAGATATATCAATTCCCTTAATCAGTATTTTGTGGAATCAGGTCTATCGCAGCCCTCAGTCAGTATTTTGTGGAAGCAGGTACATCAATCCCCTTAATCAGTATTTTGTGGAAGCAGGTATATCACAGGCCTCAATCAATATTTTGTGGAAGCAGGTATATCATTCTCCTAATCAGTATTTTGTGGAACTCAATCAATATTTGGTGGAAACAGTTATATAAATCCCCTCAATCAGTATTTTGTGGCAGCAGGTATATCAATCCCCTTAATCAGTATTTTGTGAAACCAGGTATATCGCAGGCCTCATTCAATAGTTGGTGGAAGCAGGTATATCAAACCCCTTAATCAGTATTTTGTGGAAGCAAGTATCTCGCAGGCCTCAATCAATATTTGGTGGAAGCAGATATATTAAACCCCTTAATCAGTATTTTGTAGAAGCAGGTATCTCGCAGGCCTCAATAAATATTTGATGGAAGTAGATATATCAAACCTCTTAATCAGTATTTTGTGGAAGCAGGTATATCACAGACCTCAATCAATATTTGGTGGAAGCAGGTATATAAATCCCCTTAATCAGTATTTTAAGGAAACAGGTATATATTGCAGCCCCCAATCAATATTTTGTGGAAGCAGGTATCTCGCAGGCCTCAATTAATATTTGGTGGAAACAGATATATCAAACCCCTTAATCAGTATTTTGTGGAGGCAGGTATATCGCAGGCCTCAATAAATATTTGGTGGAAGCAGGTATATATATCCCCTTAATCAGTATTTTAAGGAAACAGGTATATATTGCAGCCCTCAATCAATATTTTGTGGAAGCAGGTATTTCGCAGGCCTCAATTAATATTTGGTGGAAACCGGTATATCAAACCCCTTAATCAGTATTTGGTGTAAACAGGTATATCAAACCTCTTAATCAATATGTAGTGTCCCACTACGTAAATGTGGGCACTACAGAAGGGTAAATTGGGTTACATTGTTCGCCTCCTCCTGTGGAACATGTTCATTGTATTTTATATGGTATTTTTAATGGGTATTTTTCTGTTATCTCCTGTACCAGGCCTGTTAGGGGTATAGTTCCTCCTCCTAGGCAGTAGAGGGAGCTAGAGAACCCCCTAGTATATATAGTTAGGCCCAGACAGGAAATAGTCAGTCCAGAAGGGAGTGAAATTAACAATTTAGCTAGAGAGGAGCTTAAGATCAGCTTCTAACATGCAGCTAGATATCCCAGGTTCCTAGCTTGCATCCAGGGGAAGAAGTTGCCTCCTGAAGATATCTAGTTCCTTTAAAAGAACAGTGCAGAGCCACTTTTACCCAGCTGAGTAGAGAGCTGAAGGGCAGAAGGATATTTTACAGCAAGAGGATATATACCAGAGGAAGGTTTCCCTACCCAAGGATAAAGCCAGCAATAGGGCATACGGGCCTTGGAGAAAGCCAGACAGGACTTAAGGAAAATACAGCCTGATCTGTAAGTGTTATTCCCTCTGAGTATCTTGCAAGGACTTTGCCTGCCATTTATATGAAGCCTGCCTGTTACCAACCTTTTACATGTGGAACTAACTAAAGACTGTAAATAGTTGAACTGTTCAGTAAAAAGAAGTTCTGGTTCACTGCAACTTGTGTTCCTCAATTATTCCTACAACAAATCGGTGTGCCACCGTTACCGGCACTGGCGTCACGAACTTTAAGGGATCTTGCCACCGGCGCACTAAACCTGCAACACCCAGGGCACCTCACCTACCACCCGGCCTGATCCCTATACATAGAGAGTGCCCCAGAGGATCCATGTGCCAGCCTCTCCATCACTGCTGTACGCCTGCCCAGGGTATATAAAAACTGTGAGTACCAAGAACACCCTCGGTTTAGTAACTACCCCTGTGACCTCACATTCGCTCACCCTGCAGGGCTGCGTACTGCATATTTTTTGTGGAAGCAGGTATCTCACAGGCCTCAATCAGTATTTTGTGGAAGCAGGTATATCGCAGGCCTCAATCAGTATTTTGTGGAAGCAGGTATATCAGTCCCCTTAATCAGTATTTTGTGGAAGCAGGTATCTCACAGGCCTCAATCAATATTTGGTGGAAGCAGGTATATCAATCCCCTTAATCAGTATTTTGTGGAAGCAGGTATATCGCAGGCCTTAAACAATATTTGGTGGAAATTGGTATATCAAACCCCTTAATCAGTATTTTGTGGAAGCCGGTATACCGCAGGCCTCAATCAATATTTGGTGAAAACAGGTACTGTATATAAATCCCCTTAATCAATATTTTGTGGAAGCAGGTATATCGCAGCCCTTAATCAGTATTTTGTGGAAGCAGGCATCTCGCAGGGCTCAATCAATATTTGGTGGAAGCAGGTATATAAATCCCCTTAATCAGAATTTTTATGAAACAGGTATATATTGCAGCCCTCAATCAATATTTTGTGGAAGCAGGTATCTTGCAGGCCTCAATTAATATTTGGTGAAAACAGGTACTGTATAGAAATCCCCTTAATCAATATTTTGTGGAAGCAGGTATATCAATCCCCTTAATCAGTAATTTGTGGAAGCAGGTATATCATTCCCCTAATCAGTATTTTGTGGAACTCAATCAATATTTGGTGGAAACCGTTATATAAATTCCCCTCAATCAGTATTTTGTGGAAGCAGGTATATCAATCCCCTTAATCAGAATTTTATGGAAGCAGGTACATCGCAGGCCTCAATCAATATTTGGCGGAAGCAGGTATATCAAACCCCTTAATCAGTATTTTGTGGAAGCAGGTATCTCACAGGCCTCAATCAATATATGGTGGAAGCAGGTATATTAATCCCCTTAACCACCTCCCGTCCGCCCATAGGATATAAACGTCCGGGAGGTGGATCTCTATTTCTGAATGGACGTTCCAGAACGTTCGTTCAGAAACTGCAGCTGCACGCTAATCGTGCAGCTGCTGATCGGGTTGCCTGCTGTCAGTGACAGCAGGGCACCCCTAAGAGAAGGCAGGGACACTGCCCAGTTGTCCCTGCCTTCTGGATCGCTGCATACACAGCACTGACCGAGCGCTGTGTATGCAGAGCAGGAAGCGCTATGTGCTTCCTGTTCTGGCCCGTCGGTCATGTGATCGCCGGGACCGGAGAGTGCAGGAGCTGTGTTAGGTCTTTCAGAGAACTCGATCAGCCCTGCACTGAGGCTGTACAGTGCTGTATTGCGCTGTACAGCCTCTCTGGGGGGTGTATTTCTCCTGTAACTGGGGCTACTATGTCAGCCCGAGTTACAGGAGAAATCAACAGTGAAAAAAAAAATGAAAAAGTGAAGTAAATGTCCCCCAGAGGTCTTGTATGACCTTATGGGGGGACGAAAAGTGTAAAATAAAAAAAATAAAAATAAAGTGTTGAAAAAATAAAATAAAAAAAAGGTTTCACATGTAAAAAAAAAATTCCCCAAGTAAGGAATAAAAAAAAAAAGTTAAAAATAGAAAAAATAAAATAGACATATTTGGTATTGCCGCATCCGTAAAAACCAGCTCTATAAAATATCACATGACCTAACCCCTCGGGTGAACACCGTAAAAAAAAGAAAAAAAGAACGGTGTCAAAACAAGCAATTTTTGTCACCTTACATCACAAAAAGTGCAACACCAAGTGATCAAAAACACGTATGTCCCACAAAATGGTACCAATAAAACCATCACCTCATCCTGCAAAAAATGAGCCCCTACATTAGAAAATCTCTCAAAAAATAAAAAAACTATAGCTCTCAGAACATGGACACATTAAAACATAATTTTTTTGTTTCATGCTATTATTGTGTAAAACTTTAATAAATAAGAAAAAGTATACATATTAGGTATCGCCACATCCGTAACAATCTGCTCTATAAAAATGTCATTTGACTGAACCCCTCAGGTGAACGCTGTAAAAATAAATAAATAGAAACTGTGCTAAAACAACCAATTTTTTGGTCACCTTGCCCCATAAAGTGTTATAATGGATGATCAAAAAATCATATGTACCCAAAAATAGTAGCAATTAAACTGGCACCTTATCCCCTAGTTTCCAAAATGGGATCACTTCTTGGGAGTTTCTACTGTAAGGGTGCATCAGGGGGCTTCAAATGGGACATTGCATCTAAAAATCATGTGGAGTTTCTTTTCTTCTGCGCCCTGCCGTGTGCCCATACAGCAGTTTATGACCACATGTGGGGTGTTTCTGTAAACCGCAGAATCTGGGTAATAAATATTGAGTTTTGTTTGGCTGTTAACCATTGATGTGTTAAAGAAAAAATTGGATTAAAATGAAAAATCTGCCGAAAAAGTGAAATTTAAAAATTTGATCTCCATTTTCCTTTAATTCTTGTGGAACGCCTAAAGGGTAACAAAGTTTGTAAAATCTGTTTTAAGTAACTTGAGGGGTGTAGTTTCTACAATGGGGTCATTTATGGGGGTATCCACCATGTAGGCCCCACAAAGTGACTTCAGACCTGAACTGGTCCTTAAAAAGTGTGTTTTGGCAATTTTCTTAAAAATTTGAAGAATTGCTTCTAAACTTCTAAGCCTTCTAACGTCCTAAAAAAATAAAATAACATTTCCAAAAAGATGCCAACATAAAGTAGACATATGGGGAATGTTAAGTAATAAATATTTTATGAGGTATCATTTTCTGTTCTATAAGCAGAGAAATTGAAATTTAGAAAATTGCAAATTTTTCAATTTTTTTTGTAAATTTGGGATTTTTCATAAATAAAGGTGATATATATTGACTCAAATTTATGACTGTCATGAAGTACAATGTGTCACGAGAAAACAGTCTCTGAATGACTTGGATAAGTAAAGGTGTTCCAAAGTTATTACCACATAAAGTGAGATATGTCAGTTTAGCAAAATTAGGCCTGGTCAGAAAGGGGGCAAATGGCCCAGATAGCAAGTGGTTAATTAGTAATTTGTGGAAGCAGGCATATCAATCCCCTTAATCAGTATTTTGTGGAAGCAGTTATATCGCAGACCTCAATTAATATTTTGTTGAAGCAGGTATATTAAACACCTTAATCAGTATTTTGTGTAAGCAGGTATCTCGCAGGCCTCAATCAATATTTGATAGAAGCAAATATATCAATCCCCTTAATCAGTATTTTGCGGAAGCAGGTATATTGCAGACCTCAATTAATATTTTGTGGAAGCAGGTATATTAAACCCCTTAATCAGTATTTTGTGGAAGCAGGTATCTCGCAGGCCTCAATCAATATTTGGTGGAAGCAGATATGTCAATCCACTTAAGCAGTATTTTCTGGAAGCAGGTATCTCGCAGGCCTCAATCAATATTTGGTGGAAGCAGATATATCAATCCTTTTAATCAGTATTTTGTGGAAGCAGGTATATCGCAGGCCTCAATATTTTCTGGAAGCAGTTATATCCAACCCCTTATTCAGTATTTTGTGGAAGCATGTATCTCACAAGCCTCAATCAATATTTGGTGGAAGCAAGTATATCAAACCCCTTAATCAGCATTTTGTGGAAGCAGGTATATCGCAGGCCTCAATCAATATTTGGTGGAAGCAGGTATATAAATTCCCTTAATCAGTATTATATGGAAACAGGTATATCGCAGCCCTCAATCAGTATGTTGTGGAAGCAGGTATCTCGCAGGCCTCAATTAATATTTGGTGGAAACAGGTATATCGAAACCCTTAATCAGTATTTTGTGGAAATGGGTATCTCGCAGGCCTCAATCAGTATTTTGTGGAAGCAGGTATATCGCAGGCCTTAATCAGTATTTTGTAAAAGCAGGTATATCAGTCCCCTTAATCAGTATTTTGTGGAAGCAGGTATCTCACAGGCCTCAATCAATATTTGGTGAAAGCAGGTATATCAATCCCCTTAATCAGTATTTTGTTGAAGCAGGTATATCGCAGGCCTCAATCAATATTTGGAAACAGGTATATAAAACCCCTTAATCAGTATTTTGTGAAAGCAGGTATCTCGCAGACCTCAATCAATATTTTATGGAAGCAGGTATATCAATCCCCTTAATCAGTATTTTGTGGAAGCAGGTATATCGCAGGCCCCAATCAATATTTTGTGGAAGCAGGTATATCGCAGCCTTCAATCAGTATTTTGTGGAAGCAGGTATCTCGCAGGCCTCAATCAATATTTGGTGAAAGCAGGTATATAATTTCCCTAATCAGTATTTTGTGGAACTAAATCAATATTTGGTGGAAACTGTTATATAAATCCCCTCAATCAGTATTTTGGGGAAGTAGGTATCTCGTAGGCCTCAATTTGGTAGAAACAGGTATATCAAACCCCTTAATTAGTATTTTGTGGAAGCAGATATATCGCAGCTTCAATCAGTATTTTGTGGAAGCAGGTATCTCACAGGCCTCATTCAATATTTGGTGGAAGCAGGTATATCAATCCTTTTAATCAGTATTTTTTGGAATCGGGTATATCGCAGCCCTCAATCAGTATTTTGTGGAAGCAGGTATATCAATCCCCTTAATCAGTATTTTTTGGAAGCAGGTATATCGCAGGCCGCAATCAATATATGGTGAAAGCAGGTATATCAAATCCCTTAATCAGTATTTTGTGGAAGCAGGTATATCGCAGGCCTCAATCAATATTTGGTAGAAACTGGTATATCAAACCCCTTAATTTGTATTTTGTGGAAGCAGGTATATCATAGGCCTCAATCAATATTTGGTGGAAACCGTTATATAAATCCCCATAATTAGGGATGGGCGAACTCGAACTGTATAGTTCGGGTTCGTACCGAATTTTGGGGTGTCCGTGACACGGACCCGAACCTGGACATTTACGTAAAAGTCCGGGTTCGGTGTTCGTCGCTTTCTTGGCGCTTTTGTGACGCTTTCTTGGCGCTTTTTGAAAGGCTGCAAAGCAGCCAATCAACAAGCGTCATACTACTTGCCCCAAGAGGCCATCACAGCCATGCCTACTATTGGCATGGCTGTGATTGGCCAGAGCACCATGTGACCCAGCCTCTATTTAAGCTGGAGTCACATAGCGCCGCCCGTCACTCTGCTCTGATTAGCGTAGGGAGAGGTTGCGGCTGCGACAGTAGGGCGAGATTAGGCAGATTAACTCCTCCAAAGGACTTGATTAACTGATCGATCTGCAGCTGTGGATCATTGAGCTGCTGATCCTCAATTGCTCACTGTTTTTAGGCTGCCCAGACCGTTTGTCAGTCACATTTTTCTGAGGTGATCGGCGGCCATTTTGTGTCTTGTGGTGCGCCAGCACAAGCTGCGACCAAGTGCATTTAACCCTCAATGGTGTGGTTGTTTTTTGGCTAAAGCCTACATGAGGGTGAAGCTGTCACACCAAGTGCATTTAACCAGCAATAGTCTGTTTATTTTTTGGCCATATACTACATCAGGGGCAAGCTGCGCCTGTCACCAAGTGAATTTAACCCTCAATGGTGCGTTTGTTTTTTGGCTAAAGCCTACATCAGGGTGAAGCTGTCACACCAAGTGCATTTAACCAGCAATAGTCTGTTCATTTTTTGGCCATATACTAAATCAGGGGCAAGCTGCGCCCGTCACCAAGTGCATTTAACCAGCAATAGTCTGTTCATTTTTTGGCCATATACTACATCAGGGGCAAGCTGCGCCCGTCACCAAGTGCATTTAACCCTCAGTAGTGTGGTTGGTCAAGCTGTGACACCAAGTGCATTTAACCAGCAATAGTCTGTTCATTTTTTGGCCATATACTACATCAGGGGCAAGCTGCGCCCGTCACCAAGTGCATTTAACCAGCAATAGTGTGGTTATTTTTTGGCCATATCCCAGTCTAATTCTGTCACTAAATCCATACCGGTCACCCAGCGCCTAAATACTAGGCCTCAAATTTATATCCCGCTAAATCTCTCGTTACCGCTGTACTGTTGTTGCTGGGCAAGTTATTTAGTGTCCGTCAAAGCACATTTTTTGTTCTGGGTTGAAATACAATTCCCAATTTAGCAATTAAAAAATGTAGTGGTTTCTGCTGTATCAGAGCTATTTGAAATCTATCCCTAAAAGGGTATATAATATTCAAGGTGCACATAGGGTCATTCAGAATAACTTCACACACCCGCTACTGTGCATATCCCAGTCTAATTCTGTCACTAAATCCATACCTGTCACCCAGCGCCTAAATACTAGGCCTCAAATTTATATCCCGCTAAATCTCTCGTTACCGCTGTACTGTTGTGGCTGGGAAAGTTATTTAGTGTCCGTCAAAGCACATTTTTTGTTCTGGGTTGAAATACAATTCCCAATTTAGCAATTTCATAATTTAGTGGTTTCTGCTATATCAGAGCTATTTGAAATCTATCCCTAAAAGGGTATATAATATTCAAGGTGCACATAGGGTCATTCAGAATAACTTCACACACACACGCTACTGTGCATATCCCAGTCTAATTCTGTCACTAAATCCATACCGGTCACCCAGCGCCTAAATACTAGGCCTCAAATTTATATCCTGCTAAATCTGTCGTTACCGCTGTACTGTTGTGGCTGGGAAAGTTATTTAGTGTCCGTCAAAGCACATTTTTTGTTCTGGGTTGAAATACAATTCCCAATTTAGCAATTTCATAATTTAGTGGTTTCTGCTATATCAGAGCTATTTGAAATCTATCCCTAAAAGGGTATATAATATTCAAGGTGCACATAGGGCCATTCAGAATAACTTCACACACACGCTACTGTGCATTTCCAAGTCTAATTCTGTCACTAAACCCATACCTGTCACCCAGCGCCTAAATACTAGGCCTCAAATTTATATCCCGCTAAATCTCTCGTTACCGCTGTACTGTTGTGGCTGGGAAAGTTATTTAGTGTCCGTCAAAGCACATTTTTTGTTCAGGGTTGAAATACAATTCCCAATTTAGCAATTTCATAATTTAGTGGTTCCTGCTATATCAGAGCTATTTGAAATCTATCCCTAAAAGGGTATATAATATTCAAGGTGCACATTGGGTCATTCAGAATAACTTCACACACACCCGCTACTGTGTATTTCCAAGTCTAATTCTGTCACTAAACCCATACCTGTCACCCAGCGCCTAAATACTAGGCCTCAAATTTATATCCCGCTAAATCTGTCGCTACCGCTGTACTGTTGTTGCTGGGCAAGTTATTTAGTGTCCGTCAAAGCACATTTTTTGTTCTGGGTTGAAATACAATTCCCAATTTAGCAATTTAAAAATGTAGTGGTTTCTGCTATATCAGAGCTATTTGAAATCTATCCCTAAAAGGGTAGATCATATTGAAGGTGCACATAGGGTCATTCAGAATAACTTCACACACACCCGCTACTGTGCATTTCCAAGTCTAATTCTGTCACTAAACCCATACCTGTCACCCAGCGCCTAAATACTAGGCCTCAAATTTATATCCAGCTGAATTTGAATACAATACATTGGGCCAAATAATATTTTTGTTGTTGTGGTGAACGATAACAATGAGGAAAACATCTAGTAAGGGACGCGAACATGGTCGTGGTGGTGTTAGTGGACCCTCTGGTGCTGGGAGAGGACGTGGCCGTTCTGCCACATCCACACGTCCTAGTGTACCAACTACCTCAGGTCCCAGTAGCCGCCAGAATTTACAGCGATATATGGTGGGGCCCAATGCCGTTCTAAGGATGGTAAGGCCTGAGCAGGTACAGGCATTAGTCAATTGGGTGGCCGACAGTGGATCCAGCACGTTCACATTATCTCCCACCCAGTCTTCTGCAGAAAGCGCACAGATGGCGCCTGAAAACCAACCCCATCAGTCTGTCACATCACCCCCATGCATACCAGGGAAACTGTCTCAGCCTCAAGTTATGCAGCAGTCTCTTATGCTGTTTGAAGACTCCGCTGGCAGGGTTTCCCAAGGGCATCCACCTAGCCCTTCCCCAGCGGTGAAAGACATAGAATGCACTGACGCACAACCACTTATGTTTCCTGATGATGAGGACATGGGAATACCACCTCAGCATGTCTCTGATGATGACGAAACACAGGTGCCAACTGCTGCGTCTTTCTGCAGTGTGCAGATCGAACAGGAGGTCAGGGATCAAGACTGGGTGGAAGACGATGCAGGGGACGATGAGGTCCTAGACCCCACATGGAATGAAGGTCGTGCCACTGACTTTCACAGTTCGGAGGAAGAGGCAGTGGTGAGACCGAGCCAACAGCGTAGCAAAAGAGGGAGCAGTGGGCAAAAGCAGAACACCCGCCGCCAAGAGACTCCGCCTGCTACTGACCGCCGCCATCTGGGACCGAGCACCCCAAAGGCAGCTTCAAGGAGTTCCCTGGCATGGCACTTCTTCAAACAATGTGCTGACGACAAGACCTGAGTGGTTTGCACGCTGTGCCATCAGAGCCTGAAGCGAGGCATTAACGTTCTGAACCTGAGCACAACCTGCATGACCAGGCACCTGCATGCAAAGCTTGAACTGCAGTGGAGTAAACACCTTAAAACCAAGGAAGTCACTCAGGCTCCCCCTGCTACCTCTTCTGCTGCTGCCGCCTCGGCCTCTTCTGCTGCTGCCGCCTCGGCCTCTTCCTCCGCCTCTGGAGGAACGTTGGCACCTGCCGCCCAGCAAACAGGGGATGTACCACCAACACCACCACCTCCGTCACCAAGCATCTCAACCATGTCACACGGCAGCGTTCAGCTCTCCATCTCACAAACATTTGAGAGAAAGCGTAAATTCCCACCTAGCCACCCTCGATCCCTGGCCCTGAATGCCAGCATTTCTAAACTACTGGCCTATGAAATGCTGTCATTTAGGCTGGTGGACACAGACAGCTTCAAACAGCTCATGTCGCTTGCTGTCCCACAGTATGTTGTTCCTAGCCGCCACTACTTCTCCAAGAGAGCCGTGCCTTCCCTGCACAACCAAGTATCCGATAAAATCAAGTGTGCACTGCGCAACGCCATCTGTGGCAAGGTCCACCTAACCACAGATACGTGGACCAGTAAGCACGGCCAGGGACGCTATATCTCCCTAACTGCACACTGGGTAAATGTAGTGGCAGCTGGGCCCCAGGCGGAGAGCTGTTTGGCGCACGTCCTTCCGCCGCCAAGGATCGCAGGGCAACATTCTTTGCCTCCTGTTGCCACCTCCTCCTTCTCGGCTTCCTCCTCCTCTTCTTCCACCTGCTCATCCAGTCAGCCACACACCTTCACCAGCAACTTCAGCACAGCCCGGGGTAAACGTCAGCAGGCCATTCTGAAACTCATATGTTTGGGGGACAGGCCCCACACCGCACAGGAGTTGTGGCGGGGTATAGAACAACAGACCGACGAGTGGTTGCTGCCGGTGAGCCTCAAGCCCGGCCTGGTGGTGTGCGATAATGGGCGAAATCTCGTTGCAGCTCTGGGACTAGCCGGTTTGACGCACATCCCTTGCCTGGCGCATGTGCTGAATTTGGTGGTGCAGAAGTTCATTCACAACTACCCCGACATGTCAGAGCTGCTGCATAAAGTGCGGGCCGTCTGTTCGCGCTTCCGGCGTTCACATCCTGCTGCTGCTCGCCTGTCTGCGCTACAGCGTAACTTCGGCCTTCCCGCTCACCACCTCATATGCGACGTGCCCACCAGGTGGAACTCCACCTTGCACATGCTGGACAGACTGTGCGAGCAGCAGCAGGCCATAGTGGAGTTTCAGCTGCAGCACGCACGGGTCAGTCGCACTACAGAACAGCACCACTTCACCACCAATGACTGGGCCTCCATGCGAGACCTGTGTGCCCTGTTGCCCTGTTTCGAGTACTCCACCAACATGGCCAGTGGCGATGACGCCGTTATCAGCGTTACAATACCACTTCTATGTCTCCTTGAGAAAACACTTAGGGCGATGATGGAAGAGGAGGTGGCCCAGGAGGAGGAGGAGGAGGAGGAAGAGGGGTCATTTTTAGCACTTTCAGGCCAGTCTCTTCGAAGTGACTCAGAGGGAGGTTTTTGGCAACAGCAGAGGCCAGGTACAAATGTGGCCAGACAGGGCCCACTACTGGAGGACGAGGAGGACGAGGATGAGGAGGAGGTGGAGGAGGATGAGGATGAAGCATGGTCACAGCGGGGTGGCACCCAACGCAGCTCGGGTCCATCACTGGTGCGTGGCTGGGGGGAAAGGCAGGACGATGACGATACGCCTCCCACAGAGGACAGCTTGTCCTTACCCCTGGGCAGCCTGGCACACATGAGCGACTACATGCTGCAGTGCCTGCGCAACGACAGCAGAGTTGCCCACATTTTAACCTGTGCGGACTACTGGGTTGCCACCCTGCTGGATCCACGCTACAAAGACAATGTGCCCACCTTACTTCCTGCACTGGAGCGTGATAGGAAGATGCGCGAGTACAAGCGCACGTTGGTAGACGCGCTACTGAGAGCATTCCCAAATGTCACAGGGGAACAAGTGGAAGCCCAAGACCAAGGCAGAGGAGGAGCAAGAGGTCGCCAAGGCAGCTGTGTCAATGCCAGCTCCTTTGAGGGCAGGATTAGCATGGCAGAGATGTGGAAAACTTTTGTCAACACGCCACAGCTAACTGCACCACCACCTGATACGCAACGTGTTAGCAGGAGGCAACATTTCACTAACATGGTGGAACAGTACGTGTGCACACCCCTCCACGTACTGACTGATGGTTCGGCCCCATTCAACTACTGGGTCTCTAAATTGTCCACGTGGCCAGAGCTAGCCTTTTATGCCTTGGAGGTGCTGGCCTGCCCGGCGGCCAGCGTTTTGTCTGAACGTGTATTCAGCACGGCAGGAGGCGTCATTACAGACAAACGCAGCCGCCTGTCTACAGCCAATGTGGACAAGCTGACATTCATAAAAATGAACCAGGCATGGATCCCACAGGACCTGTCCGTCCCTTGTCCAGATTAGACATTAACTACCTCCCCATAACCATATATTATTGGACTCCAGGGCACTTCCTCATTCAATCCTATTTTTATTTTCATTTTACCATTATATTGCGAGGCTACCCAAAGTTGAATGAACCTCTCCTCTGTCTGGGTGCCGGGGCCTAAATATATGACAATGGACTGTTGCAGTGGTGGCTGACGTGAAGCCTCATTCTCTGCTATGACATGCAGACTGATTCTCTGCTGACATGAAGACAGATTCTCTGTTACGGGACCTCCCTCCTCTGCCTGTGTGCTGGGCCTAAATATCTGACAATGGACTGTTGCAGTGGTGGGTGACGTGAAGCCTGATTCTCTGCTATGACATGCAGACTAATTCTCTGCTGACATGAAGACAGATTCTCTGTTACGGGACCTCTCTCCTCTGCCTGTGTGTGTGCTGGGCCTAAATATATGCCAATGGACTGTTGCAGTGGTGGGTGACGTGAAGCCTCATTGTCTGCTATGACATGCAGACTAATTCTCTGCTGACATGAAGCCAGATTCTCTGTTACGGGACCTCTCTCCTCTGCCTGTGTGTGTGCTGGGCCTAAATATATGCCAATGGACTGTTGCAGTGGTGGCTGACGTGAAGCCTCATTCTCTGCTATGACATGCAGACTGATTCTCTGCTGTCATGAAGCCAGATTGTCTGTTACGGGACCTCTCTGCTCTGCCTGTGTGCTAGGCCTAAATATATGCCAATGGACTGTTGCAGTGGTGGGTGACGTGAAGCCTCATTCTCTGCTATGACATGCAGACTGATTCTCTGCTGACATGAAGACAGATTCTCTGTTACGGGACCTCCCTCCTCTGCCTGGGTGCTGGGCCTAAATATATGCCAATGGACTGTTGCAGTGGTGGCTGACGTGAAGCCTCATTCTCTGCTATGACATGCAGACTAATTCTCTGCTGACATGAAGACAGATTCTCTGTTACGGGACCTCTCTCCTCTGCCTGGGTGCTGGGCCTAAATTTATGACAATGGACTGTTGCAGTGGTGGCTGACGTGAAGCCTGATTCTCTACTATGACATGCAGACTGATTCTCTGCTGACATGAAGACAGATTCTCTGTTACGGGACCTCTCTCCTCTGTCTGGGTGCCGGGGCCTAAATATCTGAGAATGGACTGTTCCAGTGGTGGGTGACGTGAAGCCAGATTCTCTGCTATGGGACCTCTCTCCAATTGATTTTGGTTAATTTTTATTTATTTAATTTTTATTTTAATTCATTTCCCTATCCACATTTGTTTGCAGGGGATTTACCTACATGTTGCTGCCTTTTGCAGCCCTCTAGCTCTTTCCTGGGCTGTTTTACAGCCTTTTTAGTGCCGAAAAGTTCGGGTCCCCATTGACTTCAATGGGGTTCGGGTTCGGGGCGAAGTTCGGATCGGGTTCGGATCCCGAACCCGAACATTTCCGGGATGTTCGGCTGAACTTCTCGAACCCGAACATCCAGGTGTTCGTTCAACTCTACCCATAATCAGTATTTTGTGGAAGCAGGCATATTGCAGCCCTCAATCAGTATTTTGTGGAAGCAGGTATCTCGTAGGCCTCAATCATTATTTGATAGAAACAGGTATATCGAACCCTTTAATCAGTATTTTGAGGAAGCATGTATATCACAGCCCTCAATCAGTATTTTGTGGAAGAAGATATATCATGTTTTTTTGGAGCAACAGGTATATCACACCCGTTGCAAATAGTTGTTCCAATAGCGCTTGTCCCTCTATATACCGTAGCTGCGGTATCGCAGAAGAACCGCACACAACTGCTGCACAATGCAAATGCACTAAAATATACTTTTTATGTTAGAAAGTATATTATAAGTATATCACACCTATCGATAGCACACCTATACCAGTACTTAAAAGGACTTTTGTGGCCCTATTAGCTAGCGTTTGGTGTCCATAACAGCCTGTCCCTGCTCCACAAAGCAACCTCTCCCTACACTGGTAAAACACAGAATGTAAAATGGCTGCTAGATCGGGTTCTGTGATAAGGTAGGGGGTGTGTCCATGTGCAGAAACGTCTCAATTGGCCTTTCCTGTCCCACCTGATGGATGTGTCATGGGTCAAAGTTCAGCGCAATGCAAAAGAATATGGCGCCGGCGGACATTGCCATATGTTTGCATGTTTGGCGAATCGTGAACGTGCAAAGTTCGCCACAAAACGACCACCGGGCGAACCGCAAGGCCATCTCTAGTGAAAAGTTCACTTTGTCTATTTTTTCCTCAAATCCTCAGCTCTTAATAGTCCCTTCTCAGTGCACAAGCTGAAGGGACTGTCATAATAATTATTGGCCCGAAATAAATCAAACAGGAATTGCTATGTTTAATAGTATGGCATCTGCCATCTTGTGATATGTCCACCATTTTGTTAGTGATGTCGCGAACATAAAATTTTCAGTTTGCGAACGGCGAACGCAAATTTCCACAAATGTTCGCGAACGGGGGAACCGGTCGAACCGCCATAGACTTCAATAGGCAGGCGAATTTTAAAACCCACAGGGACTCTTTCTGGCCACAATAGTGATGGAAAAGTTGTTTCAAGGGGACTAACACCTGGACTGTGGCATGCCGGAGGGGGATCCATGGAAAAACTCCCATGGAAAATTACGTAGTTGACGCAGAGTGTGGTAAGTTGAATTCGCAAAGAGATTAATATAACCTGCATTAATCGCATTGCGATTACAACTTAGGTCTGAGTTCCTAATGGTTGTATTGGTCGCACCGTCACGTGGTAAAGGGGGACGGGGGGTGTGACTCACTGCAGCCTGGTGAGCGGTGGGGCGCCGCGGCAGCTGCCCTGCAGGAGTCTCTGGTGCCGGGAGGAGGAGGTAGGTAGAGCGGCTCTGACTTTATAGACCAAATTATTTGAATAATACCCCAATAATAATAATAAGTTAATAACCTAACCCCATTAATAAATTACTGTGGATTATTATAGAGACGGCCCCAGGCCAGGAGACATAAGGGGTTGGGTTGAACTGTGGGCTGGGGCCACCCGGCCACATTTAATAATCTTTGCTCACGGGGGCCCTCATAAATATAAACCCACATGGTGTGGACTGGTCATTTTTACTAAGGAATATAGTTTAAACGTTTATGTGCAAGAGAGAAAATAAGAAGTCAGCTCCAATCAGATATCTGCACATAGACCAAGACTCTGGGTCTATGCAGATATCTGATTGGAGCTGACTTAGTGACTTCTTTTTTTTTTCTCTTTATCTCTTTATTATGGCTTCGAGGGGGGGGGGGGGGCGGAGGCAGGGGTGACAGTATTTTCTACCGCACCGGGTGACACCAGCCATAGCAACGCCACTGTAACCATTAGGAACCCAGCTCTAAGTTGAATTCGCAATGCGATTAATATAACCTGTATTAATCGCATTGCGATTGCAACTTAGTCAAATTTGTGACACTGCAGCTTCAGAATGAATCTAAGATGGATGCTGTCCTTGCTATTTGATAGGAGGTGGGAGGATCTGCTGCTGATTGGCTGGAATGTGTCTGCTGACTGTGAGGTAAAGGGTCAAAATTTTCTCAATGATGACGTATAGGGGGCGGACCGAACATCACATATGTTCGCCCGCCGCAGGGAACTATTTGCCGGCGAATAGTTCGGGACATCTCTACATTTTGTGTGAGTTTATGGAAAGGCCACACGTTCCTAAAGTGTATTCTCATATTTTTTTCTATAATTGTGCCAGTTTGAGAGAGTACGCCTTTATATTTAAAGATAAAGCATAAGGAAGTTAGTATGTTCTCTAAATATCTGGTACAAATCACCCCTTCAGCTTGCTGTCTGTTAATGAAGCAGGGAGTGAGTAAATAGAGGAATGAGATAAGAAGCGAATCTGTGATAATATATATATATATACAGTACAGACTACCTTTGGACACACCTTCTCATTCAAAGAGTTTTCTTTATTTTCATGACTATGAAAATTGTAGATTCACACTGAAGGCATCAAAACTACGAATTAACACATGTGGAATTATATACATAACAAAAAAGTGTGAAACAACTGAAAATATGTCATATTCTAGGTTCTTCAAAGTAGCCACCTTTTGCTTTGATTACTGCTTTGCACACTCTTGGCATTCTCTTGATGAGCTTCAAGAGGTAGTCACCGGGAATGGTTTTCACTTCACAGGTGTGTCCTGTCAGGTTTAATAAGTGGGATTTCTTGCCTTATAAATGGGGTTGGGACCATCAGTTGCGTTGTGGAGAAGTCAGGTGGATACACAGCTGATAGTCCTACTGAATATACTGTTAGAATTTGTATGATGGCAAGAAAAAAGCAGCTAAGTAAAGAAAAACGAGTGGCCATCATTACTTTAAGAAATGAAGGTCAGTCAGTCTGAAAAATTGGGAAAACTTTGAAAGTGTCCCCAAGTGCAGTTACAAAAACCATCAAGCGCTACAAAGAAACTGGCTCACATGCGGACCGCCCCAGGAAAGGAAGACCAAGCGTCACCTCTGCTGCGGAGGATAAGTTCATCCGAGTCACCAGCCTCAGAAATCGCAGGTTAACAGCAGCTCAGATTAGAGACCAGGTCAATGCCACACAGAGTTCTAGCAGCAGACACATCTCTAGAACAACTGTTAAGAGGAGACTGTGTGAATCAGGCCTTCATGGTAGAATATCTGCTAGGAAACCACTGCTAAGGACAGACAACAAGCAGAAGAGACTTGTTTGGGCTAAAGAACACAAGGAATGGACATTAGACCAGTGGAAATCTGTGCTTTGGTCTGATGAGTGCAAATTCGAGATCTTTGGTTCCAACCACCGTGTCTTTGTGCGACGCAGAAAAGGTGAACGGATGGACTCTACATGCCTGGTTCCCACCGTGAAGCATGGAGGAGGAGGTGTGATGGTGTGGGGGTGCTTTGCTGGTGACACTGTTGGGGGTTTATTCAAAATTGAAGGCATACTGAACCAGCATGGCTACCACAGCATCTTGCAGCTATGCATGCTATTCCATCCGGTTTGCGTTTAGTTGGACCATCATTTATTTTTTAACAGGACAATCCAGGCTGTGTAAGGGCTATTTCACCATGAAGGAGAGTGATGGGGTGCTGCGCCAGATGACCTGGCCTCCACAGTCACCGGACCTGAACCCAATGGAGATAGTTTGGGGTGAGCTGGACCGCAGAGTGAAGACAAAAGGGCCAACAAGTGCTAAGCATCTCTGGGAACTCCTTCAAGACTGTTGGAAGACCATTTCAGGTGACTACCTCTTGAAGCTCATCAAGAGAATGCCAAGAGTGTGCAAAGCAGTAATCAAAGCAAAAGGTGGCTACTTTGAAGAACCTAGAATATGACATATTTTCAGTTGTTTCACACTTTTTTGTTATGTATATAATTCCACATGTGTTAATTCATAGTTTTGATGCCTTCAGTGTGAATCTACAATTTTCATAGTCCTGAAAATAAAGAAAACTCTTTGAATGAGAAGGTGTGTCCAAACTTTTGGTCTGTACTATATATATATATTAATTCTTTAAGTATAAGATAATCAATAATACATCTATTATCTTATACACTGCCTGTCCAAAAAAAAAGTCGCCACCAAAAAAAAGCCTTTAGCTTTGATTACGGCACGCAGTGGCTGTGGCATTGTTTCGATAAGCTTCTGCAATGTCACAAGAGTTATTTCCATCCAGTGTTGTGCTCACGGTACTTAGAAACGTTGAATAAGAAGTAAAATTGCAAAAAACTGCCGCTTTCTCTGTATTGTAGCATATATAAACCAGAGACTGCGACGGCTAATCCAAAACGTAAAAATAATTGTCTGGTTACAATAAAGATAGGGGCATAATCACGATACTGCAGCCTTATGGGCTGCCACAGAGGGTGTGATTATCTCTACTTTTTTTCCCCACTTCTCCCCCTGGTAACAATTCAGACCAGTGAGTGCTGCCTGACATTCGAGCGGCTAACTGCCCTAGTATTTATATAATATCGTCTGTGCTAAAATTACTGCGTTATCCTCTGCTCTGCTCTACGCGTTTCGCCTAATAGCTCTTCAGGAGCGCTGGATAGAAGCAGGACAGACAAACAAACAGAACGCCATCCGCCTCGTGTCTCAAGGCGGCGGAATTGGCGCTAGGGTGGCCGTAGATACGGCCGCCGCAAACAGCTGTTTAAATGTGGGACATTCCTCCCCCTACAGGGGTGTGGCCAACCACGAACCGGAGGGCGGTCGGAGTGTCTGAAAGACAAGAAACATCCCCACCCTCCGTGTACGCCCTCTGCAGTGTTGTCCCGATGTAGAAAAAACATATGCAGTGAGCAGGGACCAGTCGGCGGTTAACAGTAAAGGTACAGAGGCGGTATCAGCATTTCTGGGAATAAGGAGACGAGTTAGGGGAAACATACGATCCCATATGTTATACTGGATATAGTAACAATGCACCCCTATATCCATAGTGTGCCTGTATTTAGAAGCTACATGAACAAAAAGAGAGAACGATCCCTCGATTGTACATGTGGAATGAAGGGGTGTGTTTTACATCTATAGATAGACCATCCAGGGATGGCCAGTGCTTATGAGAGTTTTTGATGTGAGTATTTTTACACATCTATGTTTATATTGCGAGAATGGCCAACGCTAATGAGAATACTTATCAGTGGTGAGGTGGTCTTAGACAGTGCAGGATATCCCCTTTCATATGAAGCATACATATAAAATATGTTCGTTGAGACCCTCCGGCCTCACAGTTCGGAACCTAAATGTCCATCCAGTGTTGAATGCATTTTTCAAGTTCTTGCATTGATGATGGTAGAGTCTGACCGCTGCACAAAGTCTTCTCCAGCACATCCCAAAGATTCTCAATGGGGTTAAGGTCTGGACTCTGTGGTGGCCAATCCATGTGTGAAGATGATGTCTCATGCTGCCTGAACCACTCTTTCACAATTTGAGCCCGATGAATCCTGGCATTGTCATCTTGGAATATGCCCGTGCCATCAGGGAAGAAAATCCATTGATGGAATAACCTGGTCATTCAGTATGTTCAGGTAGTCGCTGACCTCATTCTTGGAGCACATACTGTTGCTGAACCTAGACCTGACCAACTGCAGCAACCCCAGATCATAGCACTGCCCCCACAGGCTTGCACAGTAGGCACTAGGCATGATGGGGGCATCACTTCACCTGCCTCTCTTCTTACTCTGATGCGCTCATCACTCTGGAACAGGGTAAATCTGGACTCATCAGACCACACAACCTTCTTCCATTGTTCCAGAGTCCAATCTTTATACTCCCTAGCAAATTGAAGCCTTTTTTTCTGGTTTGCTTCACTGATTAGGGGTTTTCTTACGGCTACACAGCTGTTCAGTCCCAATCCCTTGAGTTCCCTCCGCATTGTGCATGTGGAAATGCTCTTACTTTCACTATTAAACATAGCCCTGAGTTCTACTGTTGTTTTTCTTCGATTTGATTTCACCAAACGTTTAAGTGATCACCAATCACGATCATTCAGGATTTTTTTCCCACCACATTTCTTTCTCGAATACGATGGGTCCCCACTATCCTTCCAGTTTTTATTAATGTGTTGGACAGTTCTTAACCCAATTTTAGTCGTTTCTGCAATCTCCTTAGATGTTTTCTCTGCTTGATGCATGCCAATGATTTGCCCTTTCTCAAACAGACCAACATCTTTTCCACGAACACGAGATGTGTCTTTCGACATGGTTGTTTAAGAAATAAGAAGCGACTCATTGCACCAGTTGGGGTTAAATAACTTATTACCAGCTGAAAGATAATCGCCTATGCAGTAATTATCCAATAGGAGGTTCATAACTATTTGCTTAGTTAAATCCAGGTGGCGACTTTTTTTTTTGACAGGCAGTGTATAATTCTCACTAAGAATGCTTCCACCCACTCAAATATAGGAAGAATCTTTAGGTATTAGACTGTGTTAATGAGTCTCTGTCCGAAGAAAGCTATGTTAATCTAACTAGTAATTACACTACTCTTTGAAGACACACATGCAAGTGTCCGATTGTATTCTTATCTGTACCATAAATATGACAGATTGAGAGTTGTCTAAGTTAATCCTTATCGTTCTGATTTAAGGTTCTAGATGTCCAATGTATAGAATGCAAGATAAAGTCAGACTAGTTAACTCTTTATAGTATGATGCTAATAGCTTATGCAACAGTGCCACCTACGTATGAGTAGGTGACATTACAACAGCAGCAGAAATGCATTCTGGTTAATACAATGACATCATAGTCCTTATCGTGTGTACACGCCTAACCGATAATGATTGGAAAACTCCAAGTTAGGAAGGTGTGCCTGTGATAAGTTTTTGGTAATAAGCCAGATACACGGATGAGGAACCAATGAACCAAGCAACCAGGAGATCAGAAAACCAAAGAGCTAGACACCTACAGAGGTTAGAAGACATGCTTAGACACACAAGGACAAGTTGAGCTCTCTAGCGGGGTCTGAGAAATGAGATTCCTACTAGGACTTGGTAAGAGACACAAAGAATGATATTTCATTTTATTAAGACTAATTGGATAATGTGGGTGAATTTATACCATCCAGATTGGCGAATAAATAAATTAATTAATTGATCATCTCCATATTGAGATGTAGTCTTAGGATATTGTGAGGCTTTATTCTAACTGCAGAAGAATCAAGACTCATAACCTATCAAAGCATTAAATGATTGCTTATATATTTTGATAGTAATATTCTTCGCCAAGCTAAGTGATAGATTCCCACAGGAAAGTCTTGTTCCAAGTTCTTCCCATTTAAGATATAATAATAGCTTTGATCAAAGATCCCTGTTTGTCTTAATAGTCTTACCAAAGTCATATGTGTGAAAATAGTCCAGGATGGGGCAGAAGGATACAGTTATCTCTTCTAAGTTATATCCTTGAATGGAGTTGCCCATTCTTGAATGTATTTAGCTTTCCATATTGATGTCTAGGATTAGACATGCCCATCCTGATATCACGAGGTTCCCTCTGAACAGAAGTGATGTATATAACTTATTTTCCTATTTTGATATCCTAACCTAATAATAGCTTTGTTATAATGTGACAAGTTACTTCTACTCACATGTATTGTTAAGCTTGTAATGCTTTATATCAGTGATGCCCAACCTACGGCCCGCGGGCCAAATTCGGCCCGCGAAGCCATGTCATGCTGCCCACGCAGTGACCTGGACTTTATCAGCGCAGGGAGCGCTTCGAACGGCACAGGCAGCAAAGCGATGCTGCCTGTGCCTGCAATCTCCCCGCCCAGCGCCACCTCCTAGCTAATTTATTCACTGCACTGGCCTTTGTGAAATTGAAGAGAAGCGCCGTAATCTCGCACAGGCGCACTGGCAGAGGCATTGAAGTGCGCATGCACCGTCTTCCTGGCCTCTGCCAGTGCGCCTGTGCGAGATTACAGCGCTTCTCTTCAATTTCACAGAGGCAAGGCAAGTGCAGTAAATAAATTAGCTAGGAAGCGGCTCTGGGTGGGGTGGGGGGGATATCTGTGGATGACACTGAGGGGGGATATCTGTGGATGACACTGGGGGGGATATCTGTGGACGACACTGAGGGGGGATATCTGTGGATGACACTGAGGGGGGTGTATCTGTGGATGACACTGAGGGAGGGATATCTGTGGATGACACTGAGGGGGTATATCTGTGGATGACGCTGAGGGGGGGATATCTGTGGTTGACACTGAGGGGGGGATATCTGTGGTTGACACTGGGGGGGGGATATCTGTGGATGACACTGGGGGGGGGGATATCTGTGGATGACACTGGGGGGGTGTATCTGTGGATGACACTGAGGGGGGTGTATCTGTGGATGACACTGAGGGGGGGGATATCTGTAGTTGACACTGAGGGGGGGATATCTGTGGATGACACTGGGGGGGTGTATCTGTGGATGACACTGAGGGGGGTGTATCTGTGGATGACACTGAGGGGGGGGATATCTGTAGTTGACACTGAGGGGGGGAATATCTGTGGATGACACTGGGGGGGTGTATCTGTGGATGACACTGGGGGGGATATCTGTGGATGACACTGTGGGGGTGTATCTGTGGATGACACTGGGGGGGATATCTGTGGATGACACTGGGGGGGATATCTGTGGATGACACTGGGGGGTGTATCTGTGGATGACACTGAGTGGGGGTTATCTGTGGATGACACTGAGTGGGGGTTATCTGTGGATGACACTGAGTGGGGGTTATCTGTGGATGATACTGAGGGGGGGATCTGTGGATGACACTGAGGGGGGATCTGTGGATGACACTGAGGGGGGATCTGTGGATGACACTGAGGGGGGGGGATCTGTGGATGACACTGAGGGGGGGGGATCTGTGGATGACACTGAGGGAGGGGATCTGTGGATGACACTGAGGGGGGGGATCTGTGGATGACACTGAGGGAGGGGATCTGTGGATGACACTTAGGGGGGGGGATATCTGTGGACGACACTGAGGGGGGGTTATCTGTGGACGACACTGAGGGGGGGTATCTGTGGACGACACTGAGGGGGGGGGGATCTGTGGATGAAACTGAGGGGGGGATCTGTGGATGACACTGAGGGGGGGATCTGTGGATGACACTGAGGGGGATCTAGGGAGGGGTGTGGGGATGTTGGGGTGGGAGCTCTGGAAGGGGTGGGAGGTCCGATAGGTATGTGGGGGTGGGAGATCCGGGAGGGGGGCCCATACATTTTTTTGCTATGGGGCCCAGTCATTTCTAGCTACGCACCTGATTGGTAAGATTGGGCGGGCACTGGAGCGATAGAGCGCCCTGCTGTAAGAGAAGTCGGCGGGAGATGAAAGGAGGAGGGGCCAGCTCCTGGTGGTGTCGGGCACACGGCACAAGCATGGCGGTGGAGGATCTTACTGAAGCCTAAAGACCAGACATCAAGGTAGACCTGCAGAAGAAGGTGACAGCGCAGTATGTGATGTATACATGTGTGTAATGTATGTAGTGCAGTGTGTGATCATCACATACTGCACTACATACATTACACACATGTATACATCACATGCCCCCTCACAGTAATAATGCCAAGATAGGTGCCCTCTTCACAGTAGTAATGCTCACACATGCCCCCTCACAGTAGTTATGCCCAGATATGTGCCGCCTCACAGTAATAATGCCAAGATATGTGCCCTCTTCACAGACGTAATGCTCACACATGCCCCCTCACAGTAGTTATGCCCAGATATGTGCCCCCTCACAGTAATAATGCCAAGATATGTGCCCTCTTCACAGTAGTAATGCTCACTCGTGCCCCCTCACAGTAGTTATGCCCTGATATGTGCCCTCCTCACAGTAGTTATACCCTGATATGTGCCCCCTCACAGTAGTTATGCCCAGATATGTTACCCCTCACAGTAATAATGCCAAGATATGTGCCCTCTTCACAGATGTAATGCTCACACATGCCCCCTTTCAGTAGTTATGCCCAGATATGTGCCCTCTTCACAGTAATTATGCCCAGATATGTGCCCTCTTCACAGTAGTTATGCCCTGATATCTGCCCTCCTCACAGTAGTTATGCCCTGATATGTGCCCCTCACAGTAGTTATGCCCAGATATGTGCCCCCTCACAGTAGCTATGCCCAGATATGTGCCCTCTCACAGTAGTTATGCCCTGATATGTGCCCCCTCACAGTAGTTATGCCCTGATATGTGCCCCTCACAGTAGTTATGCCCAGATATGTGCCCCCTCACAGTAGCTATGCCCAGATATGTGCCCTCCTCACAGTAGTAATGCTCACACGTGCCCCCTCACAGCCTTTGCATTTCTTTCTGGCAAAGCTACCTGGTTCCGGCCCGCAAAATTTATACCAAGTCTAGTTCGGCGACGAAAAATGGTTGGGCACCACTGCTTTATATCAACGCTGAATATATTCATTTGCATGTATCGTGTTTATTTACTTATTTATGTTTATTACCTTGTAACCAATAAATCTGCATATTTTTATAATACCTGTGTATTATTGTATAATGCAGAACTATATAGTCTAACTCAGATGTGAATTGTATCGATTAGGTTGTCTACTACTCACCAGGTCATGATTTCAAGAATTTTTTACAAATTTTATACATTTTATTTTTTCATGGTTATTTATTTTATGACCATAATTATTAATTCTTAATTGAATTATTACCGCCGACAGGACTCAAAGTCTCTCAGTATTAGGTGGCTGTGCATTAACCATTTCCACAATACAAATACAGTGGAAAGGAACAGGATATATTACAATAAATATATAAAATGCAGTTCAACCATATAACACCGTATAAGTGCACACAACTTCATAAATCACAGTGCAACCCTTTAGGTCCCTTTCACACGAGCGAGTTTTCCGCGCGGATGCGATGCGTGAAGTGAACGCATAGCACCCGCATTGAATCCTGACCCATTCATTTCAATGGGTCTGTGTACATGAGCGTTGTTTTTCACGCATCAGTTCTGCGTTGCGTGAAAATCGCAGCATGTTCTATATTCTGTGTTTTGCGTTTCTGCGATTGCGTTTAGTTGTTCAGTTTTTTCTGCGTGGGTGCAATGCGTTTTGATGCGTTTTTCACGAGCGTGATAAAAAACTGAATGTTTAGCAACCATCAGTGAAAAACGCATCGCACCCGCACTTGCTTGCGGATGCAATACGTTTTTCACGCAGCCCCATTCACTTCTATGGGGCCAGGGCTGCGTGAAAAACGCATTGCATCCGCAAGCAAGTGCGGGTGCGATGCGTTTTTCACTGATGGTTGCTAAGAGACGTTGTTTGTAAACATTCAGTTTTTTATCACGCTCGTGAAAAACGCATCAAAACGCATTGCACCCACGCAGAAAAAACTGAACAACTAAACGCAATCGCAGACAAAACTGACTTGTTTTAGTGCCAAAATCGCAGCATTTTCACTGAACGCATCCGGATCAAATCCGTCACGCCCGTGTGAAACCAGCCTTAAAGTGGAGTAATGTAGGGAGTTAGGCCCCTTTCACACGGGCGAGTTTTCCGTGCGGGTGCGATGCGTGCGGTGAACGTATTGCACCCGCACTGAATCCTGACCCATTCATTTCTATGGGGCTGTGCACATGAGCGTTGATTTTCACGCATCACTTGTGCGTTGAGTGAAAATCGCAGCATGCTCTATATTGTGCGATTTTCACGTGACGCAGGCCCCATAAAAGTGAATGGGGTGCGTGAAAATCGCATAGCATCCACAAGCAAGTGCGGATGCGGTGCGATTTTCACGCATGGTTGCTAGGTGACAGTCTATTCACTGTATTATTTTCCCTTATAACATGGTTATAAGGGAAAATAATAGCATTCTGAATACAGAATGCATAGTAAAACAGCGCTGGAGGGGTTAAAAAAAAATAAAAAATAATTTAACTCACCTTAGTCCACTTGATCGCGAAGCCCGGCATCTCCTTGTGTCTCCTTTGTTGACTAGGACCTGTGGTGAGCATTAAATAGAGGTAAAGGACCTTTGATGACGTCACTCCGGTCATCACATGGTCTTTTACCATGGTGAATTACTATGGTAAAAGATCATGTGATGTACCATGTGATGACCGGAGTGACGTCATCAAAGGTCCTTTACCTCTATTTAATGCTCACCACAGGTCCTAGTCAACAAAGGAGACACAAGGAGATGCCGGGCTTAGCGATCAAGTGGACTAAGGTGAGTTAAATTATTATTTATTTATTTTTTAACCCCTCCAGCGCTGTTTTACTATGCATTCTGTATTCAGAATGCTATTACTTTCCCTTATAACCATGTTATAAGGGAAAATAATACAATCTACAGAACACCGATCCCAGACCCGAACTTCTGTGAAGAAGTTCGGGTTCCAAACATGCGCGATTTTTCTCACGTGAGTGCAAAACGCATTACAATGTTTTGCACTCGCACGGAAAAATCGCGCATTTTCCCGCAATGCACCCGCCTCTTATCCGGGCAAAAAAACTGACGCCCGTGTGAAAGAGGCCTTAGGCCCCTTTCACACGGGCGAGTATTCCGCGCGGATGCGATGCGTGAGTTGAACGCATTGCACCCGCACTGAATCCCGACCCATTCATTTCTATGGGGCTGTTCACATGAGCGGTGATTTTCACGCATCACTTATGCGTTGCGTGAAAATCGCAGCATGCTCCTCTTTGTGCGTTGCGGTGCGATAATCCACGCAACGCAGGCCCGATAGAAGTGAATGGGGTCGCGTGAAAATCGCAAGCATCCGCAAGCAAGTGCGGATGCGGTGCGATTTTCACGCACGGTTGCTAGGAGATGATCGGGATGGAGACCCGATCATTATTATTTTCCCTTATAACATGGTTATAAGGGGAAATAATAGCATTCTGAATACAGAATACATAGTAAAATTGCGCTGGAAGGGTTAAAAAAAAATATAAAAAAATTTAACTCACCTTAATCCACTTGCTCGCGCAGCCCGGCATCTCCTTCTGTGTTCATCTGAGCTTTGTGCAGTAACAAGGACCTTTGGTGACGTCACAGTCATCACATGATCCATCACCATGGTAAAAGATCATGTGATGGATCATGTGATGACCGGAGTGACGTCATCACAGGTCCTGTTCATGTATTTAATGCTCACCACAGGTCCTATTCAACAAAGGAGACACAAGGAGATGCCGGGCTTCGCGATCAAGTGGACTAAGGTGAGTTACATTTTTCTTAATTTTTTTTATTATTTTTTTAACCCTTCCAGCGCAATTTTACTATGCATTCTGTATTCAGAATGCTATTATTTTCCCTTATAGCCATGTTATAAGGGAAAATAATACAATCTACAGAACATCGATCCTAAGCCTGAACTTCTGTGAAGAAGTTCAGGTTTGGGTACCAAACACGCGCGATTTTTCTCTCGTGAGTGCAAAACGCATGACAATGTTTTGCACTCGCGCTGAAAAATCGCTGGTGTTCCCGCAACGCACCCGCACATTTTCCCGCAACGCCCGTGTGAAAGGGGCCTTAGGCTGGTTTCACACGGGCGTTGCGGATTGGGGCCGGATGCGTTCAGGGTGCCTTCAGTGAAACTCGCACTATTTTGCAAGCAAGTTCAGTCAGTTTTGTCTGCGGTTGCGTTTAGTTCTTCAGTTTTTTCCACGCGGGTGCAATGCGTTTTGATGCGTTTTTCACGCGCGTGATAAAAAACAGAATGTTTACAAACAACATCTCTTAGCAACCATCAGTGAAAAACGCATCGCACCCGCACTTGCTTGCGGATGCTTGCGATTTTCACGCAGCCCCATTCACTTCTATGGGGCCAGGGCTGCGTGAAAAACGCAGAATATAGAACATGCTGCGATTTTCACGCAACGCAGAACTGATGCGTGAAAAACAACGCTCATGTACACAGACCCATGGAAATGAATGGGTCAGGATTCAATGCGGGTGCTATGCGTTCACGTCACGCATTGCACCCACGTGGAAAACTCGCTCGTGTGAAAGGGACCATAGGGCATCTGTCTGCAGAGTTGTACCTGGCTGACCTATTACATGTGCACTTGGCAGCTGAAGGCATCTGTGTTGGTCCCATGTTCATATGTGCCCACATTTCTGAGAAAAATGATGTTTTATTATATGCAAATGAGTCTTTAGGAGCAACCGGGGCGTTACCGTTACACCTGGAGGCTCTGCATTCTCTGCAGCTGCCGCACCCCCTGCACTTTGACAGGACCACGCAGTGTAAATGTCATCAGGAAAGGGTATGCTTATGACTGCTTTAGTAGCTAGTATGAAATGAAACCCTGTTACAGCATGTAAATGTAATTTATATAAAATGTTGAGTCACTGTGTACATACATTACTTATCCTGTACTGATCCTGAGTTACATCCTGCATTATACTCCAGAGCTGTACTCACTATTCTGCTGGTGCAGTCACTCTGTACATACATTACATTACTTACCCTGTACTGATCCTGAGTTACATCCTGTATTATACTCCAGAGCTGCACTCACTATTCTGCTGGTGGAGTCACTGTGTACACACATTACTTATCCTGTACTGACCCTGAGTTACATCCTGTATTATACTACAGAGCTGCACTCACTATTCTGCTGGTGGAGTCACTGTGTACATACATTACATTACTTATCCTGTACTGATCCTGAGTTACATCCTGCATTATACTTCAGAGCTGCACTCACTATTCTGCTGGTGCAGTCACTGTGTACATACATTACTTATCCTGTACTGATCCTCAGTTACATCCTGTATTATACTCCAGAGCTGCACTCACTATTCTGCTGGTGGAGTCACTGTGTACATACATTACATTACTTATCCTGTACTGATCCTGAGTTTTACAGCAAGACACGGAGGCTCATATTGCTTTCTCCTTCTTTACTTTCCACCAATAGCAGCAAAGGAGAAATTAACATAATCATAACAAAAAAGGCCCCTCCCCTGACAGATCCTATAATAAGCAGTGTCCTCTTCATATCTTCCTCTTTCTTTGCTGCTCCACCAAAGCTAAGTTATTCTGTGTTTCATGTGGTATTTTTTGCATGTATGATGCCTGTATTTCATTACCCTGTGTTGCTTAGGGCTTGTCTATTATTCATAGTCTCTGCCCTTTGACAGGTTTTTTCTTTTCCCCTCGTTTTTGACTAGTTGCTTCCTTGTCACCTGTATTCCCCTACGCCTATTGCGTTTTCATTGGGGGGTCCCCCCCCTTTTCCCCATCCCATCCTTGCTTCAACCACCGCGTTTTTTATGGAATTTTTATTGAATTTCGCTCAATTTCGCTTGGGGGGCGCTCTGCGCCTCTCCTCCTTCCTCCCTATCTTCATTCTCTGCTCCGATTCCGCCCCGCTGGTTCCCGGCGCTCTAGGTATCGGCGGCAGCTTCCGCTTCGTTTCCCGCGGCTCCGAGATCTCGCGGGATCTCGGCGGCCATTTTGGGGAGCTCCCGCCCGTCCTCTCGCGGGATTTCGGAGTTCTCTGCCGTGCACGTCTGTCGCTCGGCTCCGGATCGGCTCCTGCTCTGCGGCGCTTGGGGTGACTAACCCCTCTTTAGGTACCCACCTCCTCGGTCTTAGTGACCCCTAATATATAAGGCATCCCCAAGTAGGTTATCTGCCACTTTAGTAGTTAATATTAACACCTAAATATGTCTTCGGACCGCTCTCCCGCTGGGCCTAATCCCCCTCCATCCGCTGGGGACCCCAGCTTACCAACTATTAGTGCACAGGCCCTGGAGCTACAACGCTCGGTGTCTAGTGCTATTATTGAGGCAATGGGATCCATGTCCTCTATGATATCCCGAACCATCTCCCAGGCCTTGTCTGCACATGCCCCTGGCCCCTCTATTCAGTTGCCTGTACTCACTAACCCGCAGCCTACCATTGAACCTCCTGCCCAGGAGACATTGACTGGTGTGATTCAAGCCACCCATGATAGCGCGCTTAGATCGCGCAAAAGAGCCTTGCCGCGCCAGGCAGAAAAGGCGCGAACGTGGAAATGTGCTAGAGCACAAACTAATGATATAGATTCGGATATAGAATCTGATATGGAGGCTTATGCGGAGGCAAGCGGCCAATCTGAAGGGGAGATGGAGATGGAATCTGAATTTTCAGATAACGCTGGCCCTAGGCCTTCCACCTCTGGGTCCGTGGGCGCGTCCGCCACTGCCCCTAACACGGTTTCTACCCTGGTGGACCCCTCAGGCAACCCATTATTTGATCCTGATTCCCTCCACCACCCTAGGTCGGCGGAGTGGTTGCCGGTGGCTCATGTGAGCGATTACCTGGAGCATTGGGTGCGCCGTCCTCTTAGCAAAGAGGCGCGCAGCAAGCTCCGAGCTGAATGCCCCAGACCATTGATCCCCAACAAGGTCTGTGATACGCCATCTGTGGATCCAAAAATGACACAGTTCTTGGCTAAAACCGGCTGGAATCCCCGCAAGGGGTTAGATTCCGCAATTAAGAGTTGTCAGGATAAGCTCCTTGACATCTTTGGCCCCCTCGCCAAAATCTTTGAGATGGCCGAATCGGCCAGAGCGGACGGCTCTCCGATAGATCCGGAGGAGCTTACTGGCTGGATACAGAGGGCCATTTGTATCGCGGGCAGCACCAACTCCTCCCTGGCCATTGAACGGCGTAAAGCCATTTTGTTTAAAATTGCACCGAAATTGGCCAACCTGGCACTCACTGAGTCAGGGAGGGATGCTCAGGGTCTGCTGTTCGGGGATTCCTTTATTAAGGACCTCAGCAGATACGTAGGTGCATTTACCGCCCTAGGCTGTCTAGAGCTGTAGCTCAGTGGTAAGACACTTGCTTTGCATGTAGTGTTCATGGGTTCAAAACCTGTTTCAGGCTTTTACAAGGCCCAGTCCTCCATGAGAAGGGTCTTTCAGGGACGGGTCTCCACTAGGGCCAGCAGTAGTAGGGGCCGTCTGTCCGGCCGCTCCAGTTTCCAGGCCCACAGCTCGGGCAGAGGCTCCTTCAACCAGAGACCTCCCTTCCAGGACCAAAGGAATCCTCCTCCGTTCTTCCCGGCCAGAGGCGGCCAATGGCGCTCCAGATCCGTTAGAGGGAATCCGAACTTCCGAAAATCCTTCGGAAAGTCTTTCCCCAGTGGGGACTTCTTTGGTTCCTTGTGTCGGGGGCATACTCCGTTTATGTTCCCACGTTTGGTCCAGCATTACATCAGACCCATGGGTGCTGAGCACGGTACAGGGGTTTCGCATAGAACTTACGGGTTCGCCAGATCTTGTCCTTCCACCCCCACCTCTGGCACGTCCAGACAGGGAACTAGTGGATGTAGAACTGATTTCCCTTTTTCACAAGGATGCGATAGAAAGGGCCCCTCCCACCCCGGGGGCGTTCTCAGCCACATTTTTCTAGTGCAGAAAAAAGGCGGACAAATGCGTCCAATAATAAATCTCCGGGCCTTGAATGCTGTGGTGCGCTATCGCCACTTCAAGATGGAAGGGATTCACCTCCTTCAGGACTTGCTGATTCCGGGGGACTGGATGGTGAAACTGGACCTCAAAGATATGAATATTCAGAGAGGGCTCACCTTTCTTCTGGACCTCAAAGATGCTTATCTTACGGTCCCGATTGCCTCCTCGTCCGGGGATCTACTGCGCTTCTTGTGGAGGGGCGAAGTGTGGCGCTTCACTTGCCTACCGTTCGGCCTTTCTTCGGCGCCTTGGTGCTTCACCAAGCTACTGCGCCCGGTCATGGCCTGGCTGTGGAGTCGTGGGGTGCGTCTAGTCATTTATCTGGACGACATCCTCATTATGCATCAATGTCAGTCGTCTCTGCTTCAGCACCTTCAGTGGACCTCGGATCTTCTGACGGGTTTGGGTTTCCTACTCAATCCCGAGAAATCCTGCCTCGCACCGACTCGACGGATAGAGTTCCTGGGCTTCACGGTGGACTCTGTTGCGGAATCTCTCAGTCTTCCTTCAGAGAAGTTGCGGACGATACGCAAGGAGTTGAGACATGCTCTCTCAGCTTCCTCCCTATCCCTACGTCACCTGACTCGCATCATTGGGCTATTAGCCTCCTCTATCCAGGCAGTCTTCCCCGCTCCACTCCATTATCGGGCTCTACAGCGCCTGAAGATCGCCCACCTCCGTACCGGGGCCTCGTTTGCAGACGCGGTGGTTCTGGATCAGGAAGCTCGGGAGGAACTTCATTGGTGGATAACCAACTTGGAAGCCTGGAACGGCAGAGCAATCTTCGGGTTCCAACCAGAATTCACGGTGGAGTCGGACGCGAGCCTCCAGGGCTGGGGTGCCCACTGCAAGGGTACTTCCACTGGGGGTCGATGGTCGGAGACCGAGACCCATCTTCACATCAACGCTCTGGAACTTCTAGCGGGCTCGTTTGCCATCAGGAGTTTCACCAAGGGCGTAGCGCACGCTTGCATCCGTCTACGCATGGACAATGTGTCAGCGGTCAGGTATGTCAACCACCTGGGCGGCACCCAATCGGCCACCTTAGCCCGGCTGGCGAAAGAGTTCTGGTCCTACTGTCTGTCCAGGGATATCATGATTCAAGCGGAGTACCTTCCGGGTCTTCACAACTACCGAGCGGATTGGAGTTCCCGATGCTTCACGGACGGCAGCGACTGGAGGTTGAATCCGGAGATGTTCTCCACAATCTCGGACATCTGGGGTCCTTGTTCCATAGACTTCTTCGCGTCCCGTCTCAATACTCACCTGCCCAGGTTCTTCAGCTGGCGCCCGGATCCGGAAGCAGAGGCGGTGGATGCGTTTCTCCAGGACTGGTCTGCAGCCCTACATTACGCGTTTCCGCCGTTTGCCATGATTCCGAGGATGCTGCTACAGACTCGTCGTCAGGCGGCGGAATTGGTAGTGGTGGTCCCCTTCTGGGGGTCTCAAGCCTGGTACCCGATTCTCCTGGAACTCCTGGTGGATGTACCTCTCCTCCTTCCGGCTTGGACGGATCTCCTCCAGGACCCTCTGGGTGCCCCACATCCCCTGCTGGTCGAAGGCTCCCTTCAACTTCTAGTGTGCCGAATCTCAGGACTCCAGGAGAGGTCGAGGGAATTTCGGAGGCTACTAGACGCCTCCTGGACAACGCTTGGGCTCCCGGCACCCGAAAATCTTACCGGGCAGCTTGGGGATCTTGGGTTAGCTGGTGCATGGAACGGGACCTGGATCCCATTTCGGCGCCTGTGACCCATTTGTTGCAATTCCTTACATCTCTCTTTGAAGCAGGAAAAGCTTATCGGACCATCAATGTGTTCCGTTCAGCGATTTCTTCGACTCACCAGGGTTTTGATGGGGTTCCTGCTGGTCAACACCCCTCGGTGTCACGCCTATTACGTGGTTCTCGTTTGGCTCGGCCTCCTCGGCCACGTTTCACCACTACGTGGGATGTTTCCCTGGTCCTTTCTTTTCTCTCGGCTTGGCCGGACAATGCGGCTCTTTCCCTCCGTCAACTGTCAGCCAAATTGCTTACCATCTTTTGCCTAATCTCCTGTAAGAGGGTTTCTGATGTCAGGGCTCTGGATCATGATGCTAGATCCTTTACTCCTGAGGGTGTTTCTTTTAACATCACGCGGCGTACCAAGACCAATATTCGGTCTGTGTCCTATCCCTGTTTTCCCGTCTTCTCCGGCGCTCTGTCCGGTGGCTTGCTTACGGGAGTATGAGTTGCGCACTCGGGCTCACCGCTCTGCGGATACCCCACAGCTTTTCCTCTCTATTCGCCATCCCTTTGGCCCGGTGACCAGTCCCACTCTGGCGCGTTGGATGAAGTGGGTCATGTCCCTTTCTGGGATTGATACGGCGGTATTTACCGCTCACTCGGCCAGGGGCGCGGCTGCCACTGCCCTGGCTATTTCGGGTGCTCGTTTGGAGGACATTCTGCGTCTGGCTGACTGGTCTAGGGCCGCGACGTTCAGAGAATTTTATTTCCGTCCGCCCCCTCATGTGTTTTCATCTATTATTGAGCAGCTTTGAACTTGCAATACGAAGCCTCCGTGTCTTGCTGTAAAACTAAATGATTTTCCTATTTCATGACGTAAAGTCATAGTTTTATTAAAGACATGGAGGCGAGTATTGCCCACCCTGGGTTTCTCCTGCCCGCCCTCTTTGTGACGTTATGGTGATATTTTTGACTGTTACATTGCCTTTCATTGTTATTTATGACATTTATTGCCATTGAGGTTTATTTATGGTTCTGTTTATCAGCGACCTTTGGATGTACGACCGTTACAGGGTCGAGATGGCTCAGTTTTACCCAATTTTTACTCTGGCTATGTTATTTCTTCTGTTTCAGGTTGAAAACCCCTCGACATATGGACTTCCGTGTTATTCCAGGTTTCCTGAGATGTTGGCCATGTTGGCTTGAGTTCTACAGTTGGATGGACCAGGATGGTTGTCGGTTTCGGATCCAGTTACAGTTTCGGCTGCGTTTCGGTTATGGTTTGGCGGTTGGTGTCGTGGATTCAAAGAAAGAGGAAGTTATGCTAGAGGACACTGCTTATTATAGGATCTGTCAGGGGAGGGTCCTTTATTGTTATGATTATGTAAATTTCTTCTTTGCTGCTATTGGTGGAAAGTAAAGAAGGAGATAGCAATACTCGCCTCCGTGTCTTTAATAAAACTATGACTTTACGTCATGAAATAGGAAAATCATTTAGTTACATCCTGTATTATACTCCAGAGCTGCACTCACTATTCTGCTGGTGAAGTCACTATGTACATACATTACTTATCCTGTACTGACCCCGAGTTACATCCTGTATTATACTCCAGAGCTGCACTCACGATTCTGCTGGTGCAGTCACTGTGTACATACATTACTTATCCTGTACTGACCCTGAGTTACATCCTGTATTATACTCCAGAGCTGCACTCATTATTCTGCTGGTGAAGTCACTATGTACATACATTACTTATCCTGTACTGATCCTGAGTTTCAGCCTGTATTATACTCCAGAGCTGCACTCACTATTCTGCTGGTGCAGTCACTGTGTACATACATTACTTATCCTGTACTGACCCTGAGTTACATCCTGTATTATACTCCAGAGCTGCACTCACTATTCTGCTGGTGCAGTCACTGTGTACATACATTACTTATCCTGTACTGACCCTGAGTTTCAGCCTGTATTATACTCCAGAGCTGCACTCACTATTCTGCTGGTGCAGTCACTGTGTACATACATTACATTACTTATCCTGTACTGACCCTGAGTTACATCCTGTATTATACTCCAGAGCTGCACTCACTATTCTGCTGGTGAAGTCACTATGTACATACATTACTTATCCCGTACTGATCCTGAGTTACATCCTGTATTATACTCTAGAGCTGCACTCACTATTCTGCTGGTGGAGTCACTGTGTACATACATTACTTATCCTGTACTGATCCTGAGTTTCAGCCTGTATTATACTCCAGAGCTGCACTCACTATTCTGCTGGTGAAGTCACTATGTACATACATTACTTATCCTGTACTGATCCTGAGTTTCAGCCTGTATTATACTCCAGAGCTGCACTCACTATTCTGTTGGTTACTCTTGAAAACAGTGGTCTGATTACCACTGAAGAAGGGGATACTCCAACCCCGAAACACGTCTGGTCAGACCCCCCCATCGACCTAAAGAGTAGTGCACTACGTGAGAATAGAGACCGCTGCCGGGCGCCTGCTGAAAGTCCACGCTGATAACATCAGTGCATCGGGTCCGAAGCCAAACCGGCGGACTCAAGCACGCCGACTTACCACGCGGCAACCAAACTTGAAGGTTGAAAGGATAAACTCCATAGACCACTGCAGGACAGCCAGGGCGCATCAAGTGGGTAAGATCATTCCGACATCAAGGTCGGTGTGCCCAAAGTTTAATATACAAGTGTAAAACACAGCTGTACTAGCGGGACGCCGCTACATATTAGTTTGGTTCGGCATTTGTATAGCCACACTGTGTGCGCTATAAATGAAGTACAAAGTTGCGTACTAGTGACATGAACCTACAGCTACCTTTTACCTAATCCATTGCTGAATTTGTGAGGTTGACCTCCTAAAGGACACTTTTTTTCCAACAAACTGTGACCGACTACCTCTGCTATCTTGATAGAGCTACTTTAACCCCTTAAGGACACAGGGCGTACAGGTACGCCCTTGTGCCCTGGTACTTAAGGACACAGGGCGTACATGTACGCCCTGTGCATTTTCAATCACCGCCGCGCGGCCGGCGGCGATCGGAACCCCGTGCCTGCTCAAATCATTGAGCAGGCACTTGGGGCAAATGCGTCGGGGGGTCCGGTGACCCCCCCATGTATGCGATCGCAGAAAACCGCAGGTCAATTCAGACCTGCGGTTTTCTGCGTTTCCGGGTTATTCGGGTCTCTGAAGACCCGATAACCCGGAACAGGATGGTGATGGTGGTGTGATTTCACTCCACCAATCACCATCCAGCGATCCTGAGTGGTGATGGTGACATCACCACTCAGGATCGCTTTCTGATTGGTCTGTGGGCGGTCCGGCGGCAGATTCAAAAGAGGCAGGCGCCCCTCTCCTCCTCCTTTTGTGTTCCGGAGCCGGAGGAGAGAGGAGCTGCCTGCACGTGTCTGCTGCCACCGCTGCCTGCACCCGATCTGTGCCCCCCAGGACCCGATCTCTGCCCCCAGCACCCCATCAGGTACATAGGGACAGCTAGGGAAAGTTTGGTTTAGGCAGGGAAAAAAAAGGGAAAGGTAGTTTTTTTGAACTTTTATTGCATCACCCCAGTTAGGGTGTCTGGGGTCCACAGCACAGCTGTGTGACCCTAGACCCCCCAGGGGTGCTGCCACTTGCCCCCCTCCCCCTGCCACTTGCCCCCCCCCCCCACCTTTTTTGGGGTGCTTTTTTTTTTTTTTTTTGAGTTCGCTGACTGTGGCCGGCACTTAGCGTCCGGCCACTGTTAGCGCATCGCACACCCCACCGCTGATCAACTTCGGACGGTTGATCAGCAGTTTTGAATTTTTTTTCCCCACATTTTTTGCCCTTTTTTTAGTTAGTTTATTTATTTTTTCTGTTAGTTTTAGGGTGAGTTCGTGAACACCCGTGCCCCCTCACACACGCACACCAAATAAAGAGTTACACACACGCACATATACACGCAGACACACACTCCCCTATGGCCCGCCGGACGTTCTCGGCCGAGGAGGCATACGCCCAGCTTGCCTCCGAGTCCGAGAGTCCCAGTGAGGATGAGGATGACCCCACATTCCTGTTGTCATCCGCATCCTCCTCATCATCTAGCGATGATGATGAGCCCCCAAGGCGGCGGAGACGCCGCCAGGCGGAGCAAGGGGACCGCCATGTTAGGGACCCTGTGGCCCACACTAGTACGAGCAGCTCTGGGGCTCGTACTGGTTTCCCGGCCCACCAGTTAAATCCACCGGAGCACCCTGCCGGTGAACTTGTCTGGTGTAGCCCAGAGCGATACGAGCCCGTGATTCCCTGATTTCGTAGGCCAATCAGGAATCCAGATTTCCACAGTGGGCTACACTGAATATGACTTTTTTTGTCATTTTTTCAGTGACCCACTGGTAAATCTGATGGTGGAGCAGACGAATCTGTACGCCCAACAGTTCGTCGCTCAACACCCGGGCTCCTTTTTGGCCAGGCCCGGTGGCTGGACGCCGGTCAGTGCAGCCGAAATGAGGACATTTTGGGGCCTCGTGCTGCATATGGGCCTGGTCAAGAAACCCAGTGCCAGGCTGTACTGGAGTGGGGACGTCCTATATCAGACCCCACTTTACAGTACAGTTATGACACGCTCCCGGTTTGAGGCCATCCGGAAATGTCTGCATTATTCCGATAATGCAGCATGTCCACCCCGAGGTGATCCTGCCCATGACCGTCTGTACAAGATACGGCCGGTCATCGATCACTTTGGGGCCAAATTCATGGAGGCCTATGTACCTGGAAGGGAGGTCGTGGTTGATGAGTCTCTCATTGCGTTCAAGGGGAGACTCATTTTCCGCCAGTATGTGCCTTCCAAGCGGGCGAGGTATGGCGTGAAGCTATACAAAATTTGTGAGAGTACCTCAGGGTACACTTACAAATTTCGTGTATACGAGGGGCGAGATTCCCGGATTCAACCCCCAGAATGTCCCCCCACTCTGGGTGTTACCGGGAAACTTGTGTGGGACCTTATGCACCCACTGCTGGATAAGGGTTACCACTTGTACGTGGATAACTTTTATACCAGTATCCCCTTGTTCCAGTCCCTTGCCGCCAGATCCACGTCCGCTTGTGGGACCGTGCGGAAAAATCAACGCGGCCTCCCTGCCCACCCCCTCCAGGTACCTATCCCCAGGGGTGAGACCCGTGCCCTTACCACTGGAAACCTGTTGCTGGTCAGGTATAAGGACAAGAGGGATGTCCTTATGCTGTCCACAATTCATGGTAACGGCATCACCCCTGTCCCTGTGCGAGGTACCGCGGCAACGGTCCTCAAGCCCGATTGTATCGTCGCCTACAATCGGTATATGGGAGGAGTTGATCTCTCGGATCAAGTCCTCAAGCCATATAACGCCATGCGCAAAACCCGGGCATGGTACAAAAAAGTTGCGGTCTACTTGGTACAGGTTGCCATGTACAACTCTTTTGTACTATCCCGAAGCGCTGGCAGCACAGGGACATTCCTCCAGTTCTATGAGGCAGTCCTCAAGGCCCTGATCTTTTCGGACCGGGAAAGAGCAGGCCGGAGTACCTCGGGAACTGTAGGCGCCCGGATCGTCCCTGGCCAACACTTTCCAGGTGTGGTCCCCCATACTGGAAAGAAGGGACGAACCCAAAAAAAGTGCAGAGTGTGTCGCAGGAGGGGGATACGGAAGGACACGACTACTCAGTGCGACACATGCCCCGATCATCCGGGCCTCTGCATTGACGGTTGCTTCAGGGAGTATCACACTTCCATGGAGTACTAAATTTATATCCCAATTTAGCACTGACATCGGATAAAAAAAAAATGGTTCTCAGACTTGAGACACCCAAAAAAACTAAAATAATTTATTAAAAGTAGACATAGGTATTGCCGCGTCGGTAATAATCTCCTCTATAAAAATGCCCCATGACCTAACCCCCCAGATTAACACGGTCCAGAAAAAAAAAAAAAAGGTGCAAAAAAAGTTTTTTTTTGTCACCTTACATAATAAAAAGTTTAATAGCAAGCGATCAAAAAGTCATATAGCCCCCAAATTAGTGCCAATAAAACCGTCATCTCATCCCGCAAAAAATGAGCCCCCACATAAGATAATCAGATAAAAAAAAAATAGAAAATGACTCTTAGACTTTAGAGATACAAAATTTTTTTTAGGGTATCAAAAAGGATAATATAGTCTAAAACCTAAATAATTGTAAAAAAAAGTTGACTTATTAGGTATCGCCGCGTCCGTAAGAATCTCCTCTATAAAAATACCCCATGACCCAACCCCCCAGATTAACACAGTAAAAAAAAAAAAAAAATAGGTGCAAAAAAATATTTTTTTTGTCACCTTACATAACAAAAAGTTTAATAGCAAGCGATCAAAAAGTCATATAGCCCCCAAAATAGTGCCAATAAAACCGTCCGCTCATCCCGCAAAAAATGAGCCCCCACATAAGATAATTGGCTAAAAGAAAATAAAAAAAATGACACTTAGACTTTAGAGATACCCAAAAAAAATGTTGTATCAAAAAAGATAATATAGTCAAAAACCTAAATAATTGTAAAAAAAAAGTAGACTTATTAGATATTGCCGCGTCCGTAAGAATCTCCTCTATAACAATATCCCATGACCTAACTACCCAGATTAACACGGTTAAAAAAAAAAAAAAAAAACGGTGCCAAAACCGCTATTTTTGGCACTTTTCCATTTCAGTCCGTTTTTTCCGGTAACAAAACAAGGGTTAACAACCAAACAAAAGTTAAAATTTATTACCCTGATACTGCAGTTTACAGAAACGCCACATTTGTGGTCGTAAACTGCTGTATCCGTAAAAGGGAGGCCGCAAAAGGAAAGGACCGACATGGTTTCTGGAAGGCCGATTTTGATGGCCTTTTTTATTGACACCATATCCCTTTTGAAGCCCCCTGATGCCCCCCCTAGAGTAAAAACTCCCTAAAATTGACCCCATCTAAGAAACTACACCCCTCAAGGTATTCAAAAATGATTATACAAACTTTATTAACCCTTTAGGTGTTCCTCAACAGTTAATGGCAAATGGAGATGAAATATCAGAATTTCAATTTTTGGTAACCTTGCCTCACAAAAATGTAATATAGAGCAACCAAAAATTATATTTGCCCTAAAAATACTCCCCCAAAAAATGCCACCTTATCCCGTAGTTTCCAAAATGGGGTCACTTTTAGGGAGTTTCGACTCCAGGGGTGCATCAGGGGGGTTGAAACAGGACACGGTGTAAATAAACCGGTCCATAAAAATCAGCCCTCCAAAAACCAAACGGCGCACCTTTCACTCTACGCCCCGCTGTGTGGCCGTACAGTAGTGTACGGCCACATATTGGGTGTTTCTGTAAACGGCAGAGTCAGGGTAATAAAGATACAGTCTTGTTTGGCTGTTAACCCTTGCTTTGTTAGTAGAAAACATGGGTTAAAATGGAAAATAAGGCAAAAAAATGAAATTTTCCAATTTCATCCCCATTTGCCAATAACTCTTGTGCAACACCTAAAGGGTTAACGACGTATGTAAAATCAGTTTTGAATACCTTGAGGGGTGTAGTTTCTTAGATGGGGTCACTTTTAGGGAGTTTCTACTCCAGGGGTGCATCAGGGGGGTTGAAACAGGGACACGGTGTAAATAAACCGGTCCATAAAAATCAGCCCTCCAAAAACCAAACGGCGCACCTTTCACTCTACGCCCCGCTGTGTGGCCGTACAGTAGTGTACGGCCACATATTGGGTGTTTCTGTAAACGGCAGAGTCAGGGTAATAAAGATACAGTCTTGTTTGGCTGTTAACCCTTGCTTTGTTAGTGGAAAACATGGGTTAAAATGGAAAATAAGGCAAAAAAATGAAATTTTCAAATTTCATCCCCATTTGCCAATAACTCTTGTGCAACACCTAAAGGGTTAACGACGTATGTAAAACCAGTTTTGAATACCTTGAGGGGTGTAGTTTCTTAGATGGGGTCACTTTTAGGGAGTTTCTACTCCAGGGGTGCATCAGGGGGCTTCAAATGGGACATGGTGTAAATAAACCAGTCCATAAAAATCAGCCCTCCAAAAACCATACGGCGCACCTTTCACTCTACGCCCCGCTGTGTGGCCGTACAGTAGTTTGCGGCCACATATTGGGTGTTTCTGTAAACGGCAGAGTCAGGGCAATAAAGATACAGTCTTGTTTGGCTGTTAACCCTTGATTTGTTAGTGGAAAACATGGGTTAAAATGGAAAATAAGGCAAAAAAAGAAATTTTCTAATTTCATCCCCATTTGCCAATAACTCTTGTGCAACACCTAAAGGGTTAACGACGTATGTAAAACCAGTTTTGAATACCTTGAGGGGTGTAGTTTCTTAGATGGGGTCACTTTTAGGGAGTTTCTACTCTAGGGGTGCATCAGGGGGCTTCAAATGGGACATGGTGTAAATAAACCAGTCCATAAAAATCAACCTTCCAAAAACCATACGGCGCACCTTTCACTCTACGCCCCGCTGTGTGGCCGTACAGTAGTTTACGGCCACATATTGGGTGTTTCTGTAAACTGCAGAGTCAGGGCAATAAAGATACAGTCTTGTTTGGCTGTTAACCCTTGCTTTGTTAGTGGAAAAAATGGGTAAAAATGAAATATTAGACAGAAAAATGAAATTCTCAAATTTCATCCCCATTTGCCAATAACTCTTGTGCAACACCTAAAGGGTTAACAACATATGTAAAATCACTTTTGAATACCTTGAGGGGTGTAGTTTCTTAGATGGGGTCATTTTTGGGTGGTTTCTATTATGTAAGCCTCGCAAAGCGACTTCAGACCTGAAATGGTCCCTAAAAATTTAGTTTTTGTAAATTTCAGAAAAATTTCAAGATTTGCTCCTAAACTTCTAAGCCTTATAACATCCCCAAAAAATAAAATATCATTCCCAAAATAATTCACACATGAAGTAGACATATGGGGAATGTAAAGTCATCACAATTTTTGGGGGTATTACTATGTATTACAGAAGTAGAGAAACTGAAACTTTGAAATTTGCTAATTTTTCAAAATTTTTGATAAATTTTGTATTTTTTGGTGCAAAAAAAAATATTTTTTTGACTTAATTTTACTAGTGTCATGAAGTACAATATGTGACGAAAAAACAATGTCAGAACGGCCTGGATAAGTCAAAGCGTTTTAAAGTTATCAGCACTTAAAGTGACACTGGTCAGATTTGCAAAAAATGGCCTGGTCCTAAGGTGTAAAAAGGCTGTGTCCTTAAGGGGTTAATTCCATTGTGCCGCTGCGCATTCATACTTAATAATCTAATGATGAAAAGTGCATTCTTTCAATGAACTAGTATATTTGCTGCTATTTATGACTATTGGTGATTTTATGTATTGCACCGTCGGATTTGTTTAATTACTTTTTATTTTCAATTATTTATTTACTTGGTTATTATTGTTCTATTTATTCTACAGATACCGGTGTTTTAATGTTTTAAGAAATAAATGTATGGCCGAATATCTTGAGGTTGTGCCCAGTCTTCCACATATTGTTACTCTTGAAAACAGTTGCCATCTTGCTGTAGATATCTCCCTAACAGCTTCTGAGCTTCTATAATGCACGGTGTAAATGCTTATAAAATAGTTGTTGCCACTCTTAACTCTGTCACTGGGGTCAGACTCCGCTGCAAGTGATGGTAGAGAGGTCACATTTCTTAAACACAGAGGACCATCTTCGAGTAACAGCTTTGGTATCTCAGAAGATTGTCTAGACTGGATGCAATTGTAACAAACCCTCAACTGGAGTTTTGCATCTGTCCAAGTTTCTGGACACTTCTTCATTCTTTTGTTAACTGGTGGTAGTCGCACAATATGGCCTGTAGAGGTCACTATTACAGCAGATATTAATGAGGCCAGACTCTCTATGGTCTGAAACGCGATAGCGCTGACTATACCATATATCCAAATACTCTGGGTGGAAGGAGGGTAGCTTTAGGGGGTACAGAGATAGCAGTTGCACCCTGGTCCTGCTACATAAGAAAACACCGGTATTATAAATGTGACATGGTTAGTGGGGGCACTGTTACAGGAATACCGCTGAGTCAGCAGTATAGGGAGTCTGACTGTACCCTGGCTGCTGAACTGTAACCTCTCCGACCCTCTGTTTCTCTGGGACCTTTAAAGGAATGCTGCATACAAAAGTAATACCCTGTGTTATACCTAGAGCAGGGCCTGAGGGCATACCTTCCAACCGTCCTGGTTCTGGCACGAGAGTTCTGGATTTCGGTGGTCCCTGGGAGTCATGTCCGATTTAATCCCAAGTCCTGTATCTATGTCTTGATGAATGCAATGGTGAAGTAGCAGTAAGATCCCTGCTTCACCATTTCCTGGTCTGTGCACTCCAGCAGGCAGTGACATCATGGCGCACAAAGATGATGTCTTCTGTTCATCGGGGAAACAGTGCTAGGTGAGTATTACTTTTATTTTATTTAAACTACAGAGGCAACACTACTGTAAGAAGGACACTTAAGGGGGCAGAACTACTGTAAGGTTGGCACTAAGTGGGCATCACTACTGTAATGGGGGCACTAAGGGGGCAGCGCTGCTGTGAGGGGGGCACTAAGGGGGCAGTGCTGCTGTAAGGGGGCACTAAGGGGGTGTGCTGCTGTAAGGGGGCACTAAGGGGGCAGTGCTGCTGTAAGGGGGCAAACTAAAGGGGTAGCACTACTGTAAGGGGGCTTTAAGGGTGCAGCACTACTGTAAGGCAGTAACACCATTGCAAGGGGGCACTAAGGGGACATCACTACTGTAAAGGGGCAACACTATTGTAATGGGGCCCTAATGGGACAACACTACTGTAAGGGGGCACTAACGTGGCAGCACTAAGGGTGCAGAACTACTGTAAGGGGGTAACACTATTGTATTGGGTCACTAAGTGGACAACACTACTCTAAGAGGGCAGCACTACTGTAAGGTGGGCACTATGGGTGCAACACAACTGTAAAGGGGGCACTAAGGGTGCAGAACTACTGTAAGGGGGCACTAATTGGGCAGCACAACTGTAAGGGGGTAACACAATTGTAAAGGGGCACTAAGGGGACAGCACTAATGTAAGGAGGCAACACTATTGCAATGGGGCACCAAAGGGATAACAATACTGTAAAGGGGCACTAAGGCTTCAAAACTACTGTAAGGGAGACAGTAAGGGTGCAGTACTATTGTAAGAGGGACGCTAAGGGGGCAGCACTACTGTAAAGGGGGCACTAATTGGGCAGCACAACTGCAGGGGGTAACACTATTGTAATGGGGCACTAAGGGGACAGCACTATACCAGTGAGATGGTCTGTGTTGCCCATAGCAACCAATCAGAGCTCAGCTTTCATTTCTTAGACTTCTCTGGTAAAATGAAAGCTGCGCCGTGATTGGTTACCCTGGGCAACAAGGACACTTCTTCGTCAGTAAGGCCTAGCACTTCAGTTGGAGTGTCCCTTTAAATCTCCATCTCCTGTGGCCTAATAAACATTCTCTGCTCGAGCCTTAACATGTATTTTTTTAATTGAGTCCCTAGTGAAGACTGAAAAGAGCGTCTTACGCTCCAAGATGATTGAATCCCATTCACTTGCTCCATTTCTATTATTCATAAAGCGTGAACTTCGATCCTTCAGCCACATTTGCATTTTGATTTCGCAACGACGATTTCCACAAGCCCAATATCCAGAAGCCTAATGCAATGGATTATTAATTACTTAGTTTTAAGGACTCATTTAAGGCTTAATTAGTCTCCTCGATGGGAGATGACTTTAGACGGAGGGCCCGCCGACGAAATGTCACTCAATCCCTACAAAGACACTTCATTTTATTATCTGCACTTTTGTTATATTTGTATTATTATGCGTCTCTCCTTAAAGGGATTGTCTACTTTTATAATATTGATGACCGATACAATCTAAACGGCATTCGAGTGCCGTGGTCCCTTCAAACAGCTGATCAGCGATGTGCCAGGAGTCGGACCCCCACTGATCAGATATTGATGATGACCTATCCTGAGGATAGTCCATAAATATTACAAAAACTGGACAACCCCTTTAAAGTGCAATTCCACTTTGAATATTTCCCAATTGAAATCTATATAACAAGTTTATCAGATGTACCATATTTTTTGGACTATAAGATGCACCGGACTATAAGACTCATCTAGGATGGATAGAGGAGGAAAATAAGAAAAAAATATTTTCCATCAGACTTCAGAGCAGACCCCCAAATCAGACCCCCAGAGCCTCCGTCAGCCTCAGATCAGCCCCCATCATACCCACCAGCCTCCATCAGCCTTAGATCAGTGCCCCATCAGATCCCCAGCCTCAGATCAGACGCCCCAGTCTCCATCAGTCTCAGATCAGACCCGCCAGCCTCCATCAGCCTCAGATCAGTATCCATTAGCATCAGATCGGACCTCCCAGCCTCTATCCACCTCATATCAGCTCCCTATCAGCCCCCCCAGCCCCCATCAGACCTCAGATCAGACGTTATAGAAATCCCTAAACGTATCTTGCTTGCTCCGGACGTCGCTGCAGATCCAGGATTCACTGCTCGCCGCACGGCTTCTTCCGGGTCCTGCTGTGAACTGTAGAAGCTGTCACTAGCATTCAGGCTATAAGATGCACTACCACTCTCCCACCACTTACGGGGTAAAAAAGTGCGTCTCATAGTCCAAAAATACGGTATGTTATTATGTTATTATTTTTGTTATGATTTAGAGATATTTTATGATTTTTTTTTCTAATCATATTCATAGCTACAATCTAAAACTATGCTGGTTGCCCTTGGAAACAGACAAGCGTGTAGTACCACACCATTGACAGACATGTGACCTAAAGGGGTATTTCAGGATTTACTATTGATCACCTATCCTCAGTATCTGACTGATGGGGAGTCCAACACCCGGCACACCTACCGACTATTCAGGAGTAGCTGGAACTCCACAGCTCCATCCATTGTGTAGTGGACAGAGCTGGTTACTGCAGCTGTGCTCCTATTGAAGTGAATGTGCAGTGAACCCCTGAGGAGCGGAGCAGAGGATGGGAGTGGTAGTGGCCGTGATGATGATGTGTCACAGTGTACTCATTAAGGCCGTCGCTCCCTGGGGTTGGTGCAGTGAAGGAGGGTCCCCTTGTGTTGCCTCCGGACACTCCCTGTAGCTTTGGTTTCCCTACCTGATGGTGTGGGGGTGCCCATAGTGTTAATGTCCATGTCGGTGCTCGGCAGGGCACATGATGGAAATGCAATCCCCAGAGTGTGGTGGTAAGAGAATCAGAAACCTGGCCAGATTGAACTTAACAAGAGTCTCTCTTTGCTGTGTGCACAATAGGAGTTGTAGTACATCCAGCAGTTATCTATATACAATACAAATTCCTCTCCTCCCAGTTTGGCAATCTGACTACTTATTCTCTTGCTATAATCTCCCTTACTGGGATCTCTAGCTAGGAACTACAATCTGGCAACAGTGGCTGTAGTGTCCACTATTCTGGGGTGCATAGGGTGCTTTAACTTGTTTCCCCTATGCAGCAGCAGGATCTGGAATGCTTTAAGCTGGGTTACCTTGCTCTCTCTCTCTCTCTCACTCTCTCTCTCACTGTTGCCATACAAATCCTCCTCCTTTATTTCTTGCTTGCATCTCCTGGAGCTCGTGGAGGCGACCGAGTCTACAGGGCTTGGAGTTGGAGTGTATGGGAGAGGAGCACATGCTCCATCTTCCTCCCTCTCTACAGCTACTCTGGAAACTTCTGGAGCAAGGTGGTGGAGCCAGCCCACACCCAAAGCTCTGGCCGTGCCCTGCTCATGCTGGCATAACTGAGCGTGCAGTACATAGCATTAACATTACAAACATTGCAGATACTCCCAGGTCTGGGGTTCTGCAAATGGTAACCAGCTCCATCCATACACCAGGGACTGTGGTGGAGCAGGGGTGCAGGATGTCAGAGCCCCACCGATCAGATATGGGGGCCTATCTTGTGGCTGGGGCTACACAGTGACTTTGGCCAGGACTGGCGACTTTTTGCTTTTCGTAGGGAATGTTATTGTCGAAGCCTTTGCTTTATTACATGTAATATAATTTCCTCCGAGAAGCAGAAGAGCGCTGATCTGCCACACATCCACCTCCACAGTAATAAGCTCATATTCCTCCCCGTTCCCTGGCGCTCTGTAATGTCTCACGGAGCCTTGTGTATGAAGTTTGCCGCGTGGCGAGCTCCTAATTACATGCTTAATTAAAGCAATCGTCAAAGTTTCTGCGATTCTTCGGGGAGTTAATCGCCTTTTAAGCAGGAGCTGCTTGTCATATGCTAATATTTCAGGATTTTATCGTTCATAAAACACTGTATCAGCTATTTGCTCTTTTATCTGTTTGAAGAAATGCGTATTTAACCAGATGCGTGGTCGCAGGCAGCCATTTTACCGCCAAGATGAAGATTTAACCATTAGGAGCCCTGTTCTAGTGGGTTAGAAAAGTATACTGTAGCTGCTTTCTTTCAGAGACAGCGCCACCCCTGTCCATAGGTTGCATGTGATATTGCAGTTCAGCTCTATTGAAGCGAATGGGGCTGAGATGCAATGCCAGTCACAACCTGTGGATAGGAGTGGCGCTGTTTTGGCTAGAAAGCAGCCATGTTTTTCTAATCTTGGATAACCTATTGGATATAAGCTTGTATGTCAGTGACTCCAGCCCAGTTGCATGGTCTGTTTGAGTCTGTGGTGGTCTAAAATTCACTTCCTTCCTCATCAGTTTTGCCATATTCTTCCGCTGGTGCAGCTCTCGATGGAATAGCACTGCATGGATCCCGGCTGTTAACTATTTTATTGCTGATGTCTGAGATGGCAGCATGATCGAAGGAGACTACTGCAATGAGCAGGACCGTGGTATGGTTACACTGATGCCAAATTATGCAGTGGGTCAGGATATGGGTATAATAGTCTATAGTTTTGTTTGTGACGCCAATTGTAGCGTGCGCAGGGTACTGTCACAGGGCCCTTTAAGGTGTTGTAACTCACGTCCCAGTTTAGGAATGCCAGAGTGGTGTAATGTCTCTGTATGGTGGTGGTAATGGTGTCAACGGTGTCTCCTACCTGGGTACGGCTGGACTCCTGGATCCTGGCTCACTTGCAATAAATTGAGTGTAGTGATAGTAGGAGTAATAGAGGAATTTGCAGCAGAAATTGAGATCCAGAACTTTGGTGAAGTTCAAACTTGTCTTTACTGAAAGCAACTTTCATCCAAGCAAGATACAGCTTTAGTCTTAGGTCCCAACAGGTATTGGCAATGGTTGGCAGGAATTTATCTTCTGCTCTCTCATGTACCTGGAGCTTGCAGGAAAGGACGTCTGCTTTCTAGCTCTATACTGTGGCAGGAATTTGGCTTCTGCACTCTCTATCTTCTGCTGACTAACTGAGGAGGAATATGGCTTCTCCTGGGTCTCTGGACTTTACTCACAGTTATTGTTTCAGGGTATGCGTTCTTCCTGGAACTGGAGTTGTCTGCTTGCTTCTTCCAGCCGAGGCTGCAGGGCTCAGGCTGGAGATGGGGATCAATGTCTCAGCCGAGACAAGATCCTGGCTTTCTCCTCTATCTCTGGGAGCTCCTAACATACACACCCTACCCCTAGCAGGGGGTTGGCTACACTCACTCTAACTTCCTTCTCTCTCATGAGACAGGATGTGGGCACAGCCCACTCTGCTCACAGAAGGGAAGCAAAACTGGAATGAACTATTCCAGCCTAGAAATACTAAACCGAACTTAAGTCCTTGCCAGAACATTGCTGCCAACTGCTGGTGAACATGGAAATTACAGCAATATACATTTAACAAGGTATACAATGCACAGTTGTGAAGATACAATGTAAAATTACATCGGATGACAAGCTTAATGCTCTTAGGAGATTGTAGCGGGGTAAAAGAGTTTAGTAACACAACTCTGGGGTGTTAAACTACCTGCTACAATTAGGTCACCAGTTGTCCTAGTGACCACACTTTAGACTGGAGGAGCCGCTGTCACCACCAGACATCTGAGAAGCTCTGACAGATGCCTTTCAGAACCTCCTCCTTGAGCTTCCTTTGTTTTGCTTTCAGTTCCTCATCTCGTTACCCTCTCTCAGCTGTCATGTAGTTGTACTGATTGCATCCCTTTAAATTCCTCCCCATAGTTCATCAGTGTGCGGTTTATATTTCTTCCTGGAGTGTGTGTGCATGCTGATCCTACTTCCCAGTCTTCTACAAGATAAGTGTTGTGCATTCTTTTGTGTTTTTCTGTTTGCTGGATCCCAGGTGACCCTGACTCCCTCCGTATCTAGTGTAGGGAGCCGGTGGTCGTGTCCCCCCACTATTATAGGGTGTTCAGGTGTTATACAGTCGAGGTACGAGGATATGCGATCATCTACCATTGGGATTATCGCATAGGCTGAGCAGTAAGGGAGAGAGCCAGGTCTGATGCAGGGGTCTCCCTTTTGTTCCTTAGTTTTGGATCCAGTGAGTCGTATATTCATTTTGTGTTGTCTTGTTTCCTGTACACCTTCAGTGACAGCCGCCGGCCGTCAGCCCTGGGGACCTACAAAGTCTTTTCAGTGACCCTGCTGTTAGGGCAGCAGTGTCATAGTAACCGCCTTTTTCCATAATTAAAATAAAAATAAGTAAACAACCAAAAAAGAAACATCATAGGCATTGCCGCGTCCGTAAATGCCTGAACTATTATAGTATAAACGTATTTATCCCATACGGTGAACGCTCTAACGGAAAATAATCTAAATGGCCGATTCGCTGTTTTTCAATCGCTTCACTCCTCCCAAAAAAATTGCATAAAAAGTGATCAAAAAGTTATACACACTCCAACAGAGTGTCACTGAGGTTCCTTGGGCCCTTCAGAGGGCATTATTCTCAGGGCCCAACCTCTGATTAAAAGAATTAGACACTAATGGCAAAAGATTGGTTCCAAAGGCAGCTCTCAATGTTTTGTTTTCTTCTGGATCTTTGGGGCCCATTATGGTATGAAAACCGGGGCCCCCGGAGTATCCTCTGGTACTATGGGGGGCCAGTCTGCCACTGCACTTCAAAATGGTTTCACAGCATTAAAAACACAATAAAAACTATAAAAATGTGGTATTGCTGTAATCATACTGACCCGGAGAATAAAGGCCACAGGTAAGTTTTACCACATAGGGAACGCCGTAAAAACAAAACCCGTCGTGTGGCAGAATTGCATTTTTTTCCACAATTCCACACCATTTGGAATTTTTTCCAGCTTCCCGTTACATCGTATACAATATTAAATGGTGCCATTAGAAAGTACAAAAAAAAGCCCTCATATGGCTATGTGAGAGGACAAATAAAAAATGGCTCCAGGAAGGCAGGGAGTAAAAAACGAAAATACAAAAACAGAAAATCACCTGGTCCTGAAGGGGCTAAACTGTTAAAAAAAAAGGAGCCCTATGAGGTGTATAATCCTGCAATTGTCCCGCTGGCCACTAGGTCTAATAATAGGTCATGATTTCCTGTTCTGTACAGGTTACTTTTAAGTAATCATTATCACCACAGGCAGAATTGCAAAGACAGGTAACACCTCTATACGGATAACACACGATCTGACTTTCACAATAGATCAGGGATGCTCAACCTGCGGCCCTCCAGCTGTTGCAAAACTACAACTCCCACCATGCCCTTCTGTAGGCTGATAGCTGTAGGCTGTACGGGAATGATGGGAGTTGTAGTTTTGCAACAGCTGGAGGGCCGCAGGTTAAGCATGCCTGCAATAGATTATATCACAGCTTAGGAGCTCCGTCACAACGGTGGGAGCCTCACGTCCTGCTGCCTCCAGTGTGATGCAAGTGTTCCCTCACGTGCAAGTGGGTGAGCTGAGTATTTTTTATTTTATTTTAACTCCTGAAATGTACTCATTTTTAACGCCCTTAGGACGGGTGCGCTCCTGTCTAAATGAATGGGGTCCTAAAAATGGGGTCCAAAAATATTGTGTATGTGATGAGCTTCATGTCAAAGGCTGCTGAGACCATCGATTCTCGGAAGGTGTCATGAACCCTTTCAATACTCTAGACCACCAGGGATTCCTCCATTAAACCTTCACTAGCCAAGACCAGCATTGATGTTGACTTCCACTCCTTTAGTACCCTAGACCCTAGCTTCACTATCTTTGGTACTTGTACCCCATGAGTGATGCCTAGGGGGTACCATCACTCATTTCATGTTGCCTTTTTATAGACTGCAGACTGGGAACTAAAACTGACCCTGGAAAAAAAGGTAAAAGTGGCCCCATCGGGACAACAGAAGTCGGTAGGGCCAGCAGTACATTAGTACAGGATAATATACTGTACTACCCAGCGGCACCAAATATCCCAGTGCATCAGAAAATACTGCCAACTGCGCCACAGTATTCAACTGTATTGCTATCCTGAGGACATTGATACAGTTGAATTCAGGAGGGCACCTGCGGTTGGTGGTCAGGTGCGTAAGAGAGAATCAGATCATTATGAACCTGGCTAGTGGCTGTCAGGAGGGCTTGGGTGGCCCTCCTAGGCATTGGCCTACTGGGAAATTTCCCTGTATGGTCTATGTCCAATCTGCCCCTGCCCTTCCCTACTTTACAACATCAGGCATGTGGCATTAGACCTTTCACTGTCCTACACCAGCATTAATACCATCTACCTATAGACTCAGAATAGCATGCATTAACCATACCCACCAAGACCGCCAGGAGTATATTTGTCCACCCCCCAGCCACCTCATATCACCAGTGAAATATCCTTAAATCACCCTGGAAAAAAACAAAAGATTTTAAAGGGATTGTCCTGCCAATTAATTTGATTTTATTTTTTTAAAGGGTTCAGAATGGTATAAAATAGGTGCCACTTACCTTACCATTCCCACTCCCGCTCCCATTACGATGCTTCCCGATCCTCCACCGGTTTCTACTTCCTGGTCCTTCTCGGCAGACAGGAAATGACTGCTCAGCCAATCACTGTCTAGGGCGGGAACCCCAGTGCTCATGTGATTGGCTGAGCTGTGTGCTTAGAAGGACCAGGAAGTAGAAACCGGCAGGGAACCGGGAAGTGTTGGAACAGGATCAGCAAGGCGAGCCCATCACATGTGACTTTCGAATAAGTCATGGGGAGACCGGTGGGGGCCGTATATTGTTGTCAAGGAATAATTGACATTTCTACAAAAAATGTGGAGTTTCTCGCCCTCCGAGCTGAGCTGAATACCTAATTCTGGAATTAATGTTAATTGAATTAATCCTGTCTTGAAGTTTTATGGCTGGAGATTCTGAGCAGGAATTGTCGCCGTGCCTCGCTCGTTTTTTTTTTTTTCTTGAAAAATACGGAATTATCCATTTAGCTGAGAGCAAAGTCATCACTTATCTGGATAATGTGAGCACTTAGCGCGGAATTAAAGGGACGTAAATATATTCCGATTATTCCCCCCCCCCCCCGCCTCATTAGGCTCATTAATTAAACATGCTAATGATGTTTTTGTAGGTCAAGACATCCTCTACACAAGGTCCAGTCTAAGGGCGTTCCAGACCGCTGCTGGTGGCTTCTTCAATGTCTAGGTGAGGCCACTAACGTTGCCTCCATGATAGGTAAGTACATTGTGCAACATTATGGGTCATCGATCTTTCTGAGCATGAGCACCACAAAATGCTCGCTAAAATCTTGATCTCATGGATTAACGATCCTATGACTACATAAGATAGAAATACACGTACCTCTAAGGTGGGACTTGGCATGTGCCATGGGTAGACTGGGCAGTCAGGCAACTGGGCACCTCACAAGGCCACACAGTCAATAGGCTTCTCCTCTGAAATATCAGGGCAGTAGAATCATTTCCCCACCATGGACAACACTTGAAGGAGAGGTGTTGCCCCATTCTTGGAGCAATATTACTTTAAAAGGGGTTGTCCCAGGAAAAAAAAACAGCAACTGGATCTGAAAACTTTTGTAACTGCATGTAATTAAAAAAAATTGTAAAGCCATTGAGTTATTAAAAAAACTGTTTCTGTATAGCGCCACCTGCTGTTTGTTCTTTTCTTTATTTCTCTGTCCACCGCAGTAATATCACAGAGGTGGTCGCTCGTGCTCAGTTCCATACTCCAACTACTATTAGAAGCTGTGACAAAGCTGCAACAGAAAGAACACGCCCCCCCGAGCTGTGATTGGGAGAATACTGTTATAGAAAGGACACACCCACTGTGAAAGGATACAGACCCTGAGCTGCCGGCCTGAAGAGAATCTAGCAGAGCAACTAGAGCAATGATTGGGGAGATCCCTGGATCCATGTGAGGTGCAGGGCTGGTTCTGGCTTTGTTAGAAAGGGGTTGTCATGTTCTATAGGAGGTCTGATTTTCATTTTTTTACAATAAACATGAGATAATCCCATTTAAAAGAATCTGTATATGTCTATGGGTTTGCCATGCTAAACCGCCACCGCCACATTATTCCTGTCAGTTACAACATTGCAGACAACCTTATATATAAACCAACCTAGCTCACAAGCATGTTTTTATGAATCCCTTTACTGCTCTAGACCACCAGGGATGTTATCTTTTACTCCTTTTACAGCCGTAGTCCACCAGGGATGTTATCTTTTACTCCTTTTACAGCCGTAGTCCACCAGGTATGTTATCTTTTACTCCTTTTACAGACCTAGCCCACCAGGGATGTTATCTTTTACAGCCCTAGACCACCAAGGATATTATCTTTTACTCCTTTTAAAGCCCTAGTTCACCAGGGATGTTATCTTTTACTGCCGATAATCACCAAGGACATTAAATTTTACTCCTTTTACAGCCCTAGTCCACCAAGGACCTTATATTTCACTCCTTTTACAGCTCTAGTCCACCAGGGATGTTATCTTTTACTCCCTTTACTGCCCTATACCACCAGGGATGTTATCTTTTACTGCCCTAGACCACCAAGGACATTATCTTTTACTCCTTTTACAGCCCTAGTCCACCAGGGATGTTCTTTTACTCCTTTTACAGCCCTAGACCACCACAGATGTTATCTTTTACTCCTTTTACAGTCCCAATCCACCAGGGACATTAACTTTTATTTATTTTACAGCCCTAGTCCACCAAGGACGTTATTATTTACAGCTCTAGTCCACCAGGGATGTTATCTTTTACTCCTTTTACAGACCCAGTCCACCAGGGATATTATCTTTTACTTCTTTTACAGCCCTAGTCTACCAAGGATGTTAGTTTTTACTGCACTAGACCACCAAGGATGTTATCGTTTACTTATTTTACAGCCCTAGTCCACCAGGGGTGTTATATTCTACTCCTTTCACAGCCCTAGACCACCAGGGGTGTTATATTCTACTCCATTCACAGCCCTAGACCACCAGGGGTGTTATCTTTTACTCCTTTTACAGCCCTAGTCCACCAGGGGTGTTATCTTCTACTCCTTTCACAGCCCTAGACCACCAGGGGTGTTATCTTCTACTCCTTTCACAACCCTATACCACCAAGGACATTATCTTTTACTCCTTTCACAGCCCTAGACCACCAGGGGTGTTATATTATACTCCTTTTACAGCCCTAGTCCACCAGGGGTGTTATCTTCTACTCCTTTCAGAGCCCTATACCACAAAGGACATTATCTTTTACTCCTTTTAGAGCCCTAGTCCACCAGGAATGTTAATGGTAATATTCTTGTGGGCTAGAGCAGTAAAGACATTAATGATGACATCCCTGGTAGTTCTAGGGCATTGACGAGGTTAATGTTAACAAATTTGGTGTTCTATGGCATGATGCCATTGGCATTGAATGTGTAAATAGTAAACTCCCTAGTGGTCTAGGGAAAGTTCGGGGAGTCTGACCTCCACTGATCAGATATAGATGATCTATACTTCACTGCCGTAGCCCACAGAGATATTATTAATTTCTTCAATGCCCTGGCCCACCAGAGATGTTGCTATTAATGTATCCATTGCCCTCCTAGAGCATCATGGATATAATCTTTTTTTTATTTTCCTAACCTACCAGGAATTGCATCGACTACCCCTTCACTGCCCTAGGCTATAAGAGATGTTACCATTAGTCCCCTTCACTGCCCCAGACCACCAGGGATGTAAGCATGAACTTCTTCACTGCCTTAGCTCGCAAGTGATTTTACCATTAACCCTTTACTACGCTGGAATACAAGGGATGTTACCAATATCTCCAGAAGTTGAATTTTCAGAGAAATCATAGCAAAATTTTTTTTTTACACTTATGATTTATTTTAAGGGAAGAAAGTAGTTGCAATATGCTGGTAGAGGTGCACCCACATGCTGTATCGGGGTCCTCAGATGTTTGTGTCCAATAACGCAAGATATCTGCCCCCTAGAGCCTTTTCTCATTTACCCTTCACAACAAAAATTTACTTATACCCTGGATGATTAGATGGTTAGATGTTAGTTTTTTATTTGAACTGGGAGGACAAAAAACATAGATTTAAAGTGACAGCAAAAATAAAAATAAATAAATAAAATTTCTGCCAACTGCAGAAATTTCTGTAGAGATATGAATAGCGGTGGAGGTGAACGTTTTTTTTTTTTAATCCTGAAGATTTATACATAAGTAAAATGGTACCTGGCATCTTGTTGCTATGGCAACCACCCTGCGGGTGCGAGACTGGGTAAGGATGGGAAAATAATACATCACGTCTGAATCTACTATACACATTGTTAAGGGAAAATATACAGAATTTCGGGGGCATGAAATAACTGTCCCAGTAATGTGCAGAGATTATACCGTCTGAGATAATAAATCATCCAGATAACAATGATTTATAATCTGTTGTCTCTTCATCAAAGAGCCAGAGCCAGGCCTAACCACCGTAATAAGGCTTAATAAATGTTCTCCGATACCCACTGTCATTCTACAGACACCACTGCTGTTTATTGCCTATTTATTGCTTTATATAGTGTGAATAGTAGTTACATTCTTGTACTGTACATAGGAGCAGTATTATAGTAGTTATATTCTTGTACATAGGAGGCAGTATTATAGTAGTTATATACTTGTACATAGGAGCAGTATTATAGTAGTTATATTCTTGTACATAGGAGGCAGTATTATAGTAGTTATATACTTGTACATAGGAGCAGTATTATAGTAGTTATATTCTTGTACATAGGAGGCAGTATTATAGTAGTTATATTCTTGTACATAGGAGGCAGTATTATAGTAGTTATATTCTTGTACATAGGAGCAGTATTATAGTAGTTATATTCTTGTACATAGGAGGCAGTATTATAGTAGTTATATACTTGTACATAGGAGCAGTATTATAGTAGTTATATTCTTGTACATAGGAGCAGTATTATAGTAGTTATATTCTTGTACATAGGAGGCAGTATTATAGTAGTTATATTCCTGTACATAGGAGGCAGTATTATAGTAGTTATATTCTTGTACATAGGAGCAGTATTATAGTAGTTATATTCTTGTACATAGGAGGCAGTATTATAGTAGTTATATTCTTGTACATAGGAGCAGTATTATAGTAGTTATATTCTTGTACATAGGAGGCAGTATTATAGTAGTTATATTCTTGTACATAGGAGCAGTATTATAGTAGTTATATTCTTGTACATAGGAGCAGTATTATAGTAGTTATATTCTTGTACATAGGAGCAGTATTATAGTAGTTATATTATTGTACATAGGAGGCAGTATTATAGTAGTTATATTCTTGTACATAGGAGGCAGTATAATAGTAGTTATATTCTTGTACATAGGAGGCAGTATTATAGTAGTTATATTCTTGTACATAGCAGCAGTGTTATAGTAGTTATATTCTTGTACATAGGAGCAGTATTATAGTAGTTATATTGTTGTACATAGGAGCAGTATTATAGTAGTTATATTGTTGTACATAGGAGGCAGTATTATAGTAGTTCTATTCTTGTACACAGGAGGCAGTATTATAGCAGTTCTATTCTTGTACATATGAGGCAGTATTATAGCAGTTATATTCTTGTACATAGGAGCAGTATTATAGCAGTTATATTATTGTACATAAGAGCAGTATTATAGTAGTTATATTCTTGCAGATAGGAGCAGTATTATAGTAGTTATATTCTTGTACATAGGAGCAGTATTATAGTAGCTATATTCTTGTACATATGAGCAGTATTATAGGAGTTATATTGTTGTATATTGGAGGCAGTATTATAGTAGTTATATTCTTGCACATAGGAGCAGTATTATAGGAGTTATTGTCACGGCTGAGGATGGGGAAAACCCTCAGCCGTGCGATGCCCGATGATGTTAGGCTGCTCGGCCAGGAAAACAGGATTAGGGAGCAGGTCACCTCCTAACGCGTCCCTAACCTGACCCTAACTCCTAGCTGCATGGGCCGACCTTTAAGGTAGGAGGACCCATGCTCAGGAACCTCGGATCCCTAACTCACCCTCTGTCCGGTCCCTGGGCTAGGAGTCAGGGTAAGACGACCTACTCCTCCTAGGCACGGAGGAGCAGGAGTCTCAATGGCCAAGCTGCTGGGAAAAGGGGAACACAAACAGACTTACGGGTATGACAGGCGAACTTAGTAGTTCCACCAACCTGCCACAGCCTTGCTGACTGGATCCCTGTGCACACAGGAATCCAGAACCGTAAGCTGCACAAAATCACAAAGGAAGGTCCCAACAGAACATCACATACAACATCACACACAACAAGACATAAACATAATGTAACAATATCTTTATGACCACAGGGGTGGCTATCACTGGCAGGTAGAAAACACAGGAGGCTGCTCCACCTAAGCATGGCTGAAGCAACCCTCAGACCTGTGCTAACAGTGAGGCTTTATAGGCCAAGAAGCCACACCCCACAGTCGGACACACCCAGTGACACACACACACACACTGGGAAGTGAGTTAACCCTTCCAGAACCAGGGAAGGGAAAACACAACTTAAAGGGGAAGTGTCCAATCAACAAACACACTGTGGCTGTTGCCGCAGGCAACGACATGGGTGGCAACCGTGTCCTGGGAGTCAGCCCGAAGGCCGGGACGCTGCCACCACATGTACACTACGACCAACCGTTGCCACGGGCAACCACAGTGAGGGGAAGATGTAAGTGCACACCACACATAACACAGAGTGCACACAGACATACCAAAGTGCATACAAACGCGCACACAACTCCAAGGGAACCACACACATAGCTGTTGTCCGCGGCAACTGCACCTGAGGCTAACAACATTATGCCTCCAGCTGCGGTTGACACAAGAACCCAAACCGCAGGCAACTGTATGCGGCTCCCAAGGAGTCACGGCCATAAACATGGTCGTGACAGTTATATTCTTAACCAAATTTATTTTTATTCAAAGAGTAAGGCATATCAATCGATCACAAACCATCGTAGCATCACTGGTAAGGCATAGTCACAAATCGGCCATGGACATGACCACAATTGCATGTCAGTGCAACACATGTTGTACAAAATGATACATCAAATGTGACAGACAATAAAAATCTAATATAACACAAATAAGAGGAAAAGAGAGGGAAAGAAGGGAAAGGAAGGGGGGGGGGGGGTAGGGGAGTTTTCCCCAACTCCGTCAGGGGAACTTCCTATATGTCTTCCAGGGCGACCAGATTTTCAGAAAGCGGGAACGCGTGCCAGATTCCCAGTGGGCCAGCTCTTCAAACCTGTAGATCTGATCCACCTTATCCCTCCACATCGAAACAGTGGGAGGTTCAGTATCCTTCCAAAGCAGCGGGATGAGTAGTCTCGCCGCCGTGATGAGCATAGTAGGAAGATCAGATCTACAGGGGGAAAGCGAGTCATTAGGGCACCAAAGCAGGATCAGTTTAGGATCCAGCTTAACCTGCTGAGCACACACCTCATTTATCAGAGCTTCTATACTGGTAAAGAACACTCTAATCTTTTCACAGTGCCACCAAATGTGTGACAGAGAGCCTACGTCTTTTCTACACCTCCAGCACTCACTTGGGAAATCTGCGTTAAGCCTATGCAAAAACTCCGGGGACTTGTACCATCTCGTAAGCAGCTTATACGAGTTTTCTTGTACCTTAATACAGCGGCTAAAGCCGTGAGAGTGTGTAAGGACAAAAGCCCTTTCCGGGTCTGTAAGGTGGATGGACAATTCCCTTTCCCATGAAGAAAGGAAATGTAGCTCAGGAGGGGAGGCTGAGAGTAACTCCTTATATATGGTAGACAGCGGTTTAGGGATCCTACGGGCATCTGATAGTCTCTTAGACAGCCAAGAGGGGGTTCCAGAGGTGGTGGGGGGTGGTAGCTTAATCATCTTAATCTCCTTCTGCAGGGCAAAACTCTGTAGGAAGGAAGCTTTTTTGACTTTAGGGTCATTCAAGACCGTGGACCAATCCAGGGACCCATCCGGGGACCGGATCTCACTTAAAGGGATCTCGGCCAAAAGAGGCCAGATACCTGAGGGCTTCTCAGCTTCCGGATGGACATAAAACTGTAAAGAGGAAAGCGGAGTACCCGGTATGGGAAACTCAAGTGTTCTATCCTTAAACTGCTTGGCCCACTCAACAAACATACCCTTCCATAGGAGTGGCAAAGAGGAACTACCCGGAGAACAAGGGGACAGCCCCCAGAGAATCCGCTTCATTCTAGTGGAGAGCAGGGAGCGCTCAAGACACACATATGGAGCACTATAAGTGCTATTGAGGAGGGATAGACCTCTAAATAGTTGAAAGGCCACATAGTAGGAACGTATGTCGGGCAGACCAAAGCCGCCAAACCTCCTCTCTCTGGTCAGCACCGAATAAGCAATTCTGGAGGGTTTACTTCCCCACAAAAAGAGGGAGAAAACTCTGCGGATGTCTACAAAAAAATGAGTGCGGCAGCCAGATAGGCAACACCTGCAGAAGGTACAAAAATTTAGGAGCTATAAAGGTCTTGAGGTAGTTCCTCTTGCCACACCAAGAAATAAACGGCAGTTTAATAGAGTGCAGCTGCTTCCTAACTGAGGACAATAAGGGGGCATAATTCAGAGCAAATAAGTCCTTTGCCTGAGCCGGGACATGCACACCCAAAAATACTATGTCTTTTGTAGCCCAGTGAAAGGGGGTATTATTCTGAAGGGCCTCTTTAACCGATTCTGGACAAGTAACGTTTAGGGCCATGGACTTGCCATAGTTAATTTTAAAGTTTGACACATAGCCAAACTCCTCAAAAAGAGACAAAAGCCTAGGGAAGGATGTTTCGGGATTGGAAGTCATAATAAGTAGGTCATCTGCAAATGCGGCTGTCAAGTGGGTCCGAGAATCAATGGTCAAGCCCCTAACAGCAGGATCCTGCCGGATCTTACACAGCAAAGTCTCCATCACTATGACAAACAGAGATGGGGAGAGAGGACACCCCTGCCTTGTCCCATTGGATATGGAAAAGGAGGGAGAAAGCGTACCATTTATTTTGAGTCTGGCAGACGGGGCTGAATACAGAGTGAAGATCGCAGATATAAACGAATCTGGGAAACCAAACCTCGACAGGGCTCGTGACATATAATGCCAACCGACCCTGTCGAAGGCCTTCTCCGCGTCCGTGCTCAGCAAAGCCAGAGGCGTGGAGGAGCTTCTAGCCCAATCCATAAGATGGAGCAAACGTATCGTGTTTTCACAGCCCTGTCTGCCACGTACAAACCCCACTTGCTCGCTATCAATAACATCCGGCAGGATCAGCTGTATTCGCTGCGCCAGTATCTTGGCCCACCACTTGACGTCCGCATTTAGCAGTGAAATCGGGCGATAACTGCCACAGTGGAGGGGGTCTTTGTTTTCTTTATGGATTATAGTTATGTGGGCCTCTAACGTTTGGGGGGTAGAGAACCTCCAGTCAGGAGGAAATTACAAAGTGCCTGAAAGTGAGGGGTCAAAACATCTTTGAAGGTCTTGTAATACGATATAGGGAGTCCATCCGGGCCTGGACTTTTGCCTGAAGGAATGGAGGAAAGGACCTTGCCAATTTCCTCTCTTGATACAGGGGCGACTAGTTGGGAAGCATGCAGGGGACTAATAGAGGGCAGCTTCAGAGTGGACAGGAACTCATCTGTGGCTTGCTCAATAGAGGCTGAACCAGGACGGTCTGGAGTGGGGAGGTTATACAGATCCGCATAAAAAGCACTAAACGCTTTCGCTATATCGTGAGTCGACTTGTGCTTATTGCCTTCCGCATCTAGAATAGCAGGGATAAATGAATCCACGTGACGTTGCTTAGCCATGGCAGACATCAGTTTATTACCTTTGTTCCCATGGGCATAAGCTTTAAACCTGGAGCGGAATATAAGTTTCGCTGATTTGGCGTTGAGCAAGTTTTTCAGTCCCGTCCTGGCCTCCGCTAATTCAGCAGCCACAGCCTGAGCCTGGGTTTGCTTATGGGTCAGTTCAAGACTCGCTATGCGGGACAGCAGGTCATCTACAGCCATGGAGCGCAACTTTTTAACATGCGAGCCCAGGGAAATTAATTCTCCTCTAACCACCGCCTTATGAGACTCCCACAAGATGGAGGGGGAGGGTCGCCCACTGCATTAAGAGAGAAGAATTCAGACATAATCCGGGAGATTCTAGCTGCATTGGTAGGGTCGGAGATCAATGTGTCATTAAGACGCCATATTCTCTCACGTTTAGGAAGAGCTGTCATAGACACTCGGAGAAACACTGGGGCGTGATCAGAAAGCGTAATGTTCCCAATCCTCGTGTCTACCACCTGAGAAATATGGGGGGAGGATAAAAACAAGTAGTCCAACCTATGGAAGGATTTTTTAGCGTTTGAATAAAACGTATAATCCCTGCCAGAGGGATGCATAGTGCGCCACACATCAATAACCCGCAACTTCTTCAGCGCAGTCTTCAGACGTCGCAGAAGTTTGTGGGACAACTCAGACCTCTGAGAGGACGAGTCAAGGCCTGGCTCCATAGTCACATTAAAGTCACCTCCTAATACAAGCATGCCCTCACTAAAAGCCTGTAATTGCTCAAGAGTCCGAACGAGCCAGGGGATCTGACCCCTATTAGGGGCATATAAATTAGCCAGGGTAACAGGCGCGTCAGCGATGTGCCCCTTAACGAATAAGAAGCGACCATCAGTGTCCGCAAGGACAGCGGAGTGTTTGAAGGGTAGGCGCTTGTGGACGGCCACACTGACGCCCCTGCTAGCCGAGGCAAAAGAGCTATGAAACCATTGTGGGAATGCGTTTTGGGACAATTTCGGGATCTTCCCTGATTTAAAATGAGTTTCTTGGAGGAATACAACGGAGGCCTCATCTTTCAGTAACAAAGAGAGCACCTGAGACCGCTTACATGGCTCGTTCAGACCCTTGGCATTCAGTGAGGCAACTACAACAGAGGCCATAGTGAAGACAGAGGAGGCCTGTCGGCCCAGAGCAAGAGGACATCCAGTCTAGAAAGCCACGGACGGAGTAAGAGGAAGAAAGGGAGGAAAGAGGAGGAAGGGAAAGTCAAAAGAAAAAACATAACAAATGAGACAGTAACACAACCCAAAAAACAAAGAATGTCTCCCCATGGACAGGGAGCACGTGACCCCACCCAGCATCTGACACAATGGAGATCCTTTTTCATAGCGGCAAACAGCCGGGATCTGTCAGAGGGGGGCTCCTGTGGGGCCACCGGGGGTGGAAAGGAAGGGGGTGAGGGAGAGGACATAATCAGTAACATAACTGACAACAGTGCAGACATATAACCCCCGCATAACTAACAGTGCAATCAGTGCGCTAACATACAGCTCGTAACCTGCGTCTCATGCAGGCAAGGTAGTAAAGCATAGGGTCCGGCCCAAAACCCATGGGAACGGGGCAGTGGGCCAAGACCTAAAATAAGTCCAAAACCAATGGACAAACGATGAAACTTCAGCTCAGGCAGAGCCAGACAGAGTTCCTACGTCTTGGGACCCAGCAAAGTCACAGAACATTGAACTCAGTGGAGAGTGAACAAAAGCGCCTTCAGCGCTTCCCGGAGCAAAGTCAGGTAACAGGTGCTTGCGACCGGCCTTTTCCTTGTTTCCCAGCTCTGGAAGGTGAAACTTGCTGCCACGAATCTATACCCGGAGGGGTAGGCAGGGGGTCCCCTTGATCAGCCGGCATCCACGAGGGAACTGTGATGGGTTCAATCCCAAGAGGGCCCCATATTGCTTTCAGATCTTCCGGGGTCCGCACCGTATACTGCCTCCCATTTTTCAAAATGGCCAGACCGAAGGGATAGAGCCATCGGAATGGCGTAGCTGTGGCTTTAAGGGCCTCTAGGAGCGGCTTCACGATGCGCCTCTTGGCTAAGGTGGAGGGGGCCAGGTCCTGGAAGAAAAGGACTGGGGTCTCACCGTACATGATGCGGTCGGCCTCCCTTCCCGCCTTGAGCAGTGCAGCAGTGTCCACATAGCTAAGGATGCCGCATACTACATCCCGCGGCGGCTCACCAGGTTTCGGCTTGGGCCTTAAGGCCCTGTGGATGCGCTCAATCACAATCGGAGCTGCTCTCTCAGCTCCCAGCAGGGAGGAGAAAATTTCGCATGCGACTGAATGAAGCGCGTCAATCGCAATATTTTCGGGTAGGCCGCGGATGCGAATATTTCGCCGCCGGCTCCGGTTCTCCTGATCCTCTATGCGCATCAGCGCATCGTTTAGCAAGTCTCTGTGGGTTTGCAGGGCTGCGCTGGTCTTACCCTCATGCACCAGGATGGCTTCCTGTGCTAGCTCCAGGGACTCCACACGATTCCCAATCTGTCGCAGATCTCCTATTATCTCCTCCAAGTCCTTTTTAAGAGGTGCAAGAGCAGATTCCAGAATGTCCCTGAGATCTGCTTTGGAGAGTGAGGAGCTCTTTCTCAGTGGTCTGCAATCAGAGACATCAGAAGTGCTTCCTGCCTCAGAGCCTTCATCTGCTTCAGAGAGCTGCCGCGCCTTCTTGTATGTTTCAGCAGCAGGAGTCCTGGACTGTTTCTTAAGGAATTTATCCATCTCAGGTTGCCTGGAACGGGCCCCTGTCGGCTCTGGTGTCTCAGGGTGACGATCCTTGCCTGGTTTCCCCATTGGCACCGAGCAAATAGCTAATAAAAGGGGCTATAATAGCTGCCAGGGAGAGGAGCTCAGGAACAAGCAGCCATGCAGCTCCAAGGTCAAGCTCCGCCCCGTGACAGTTATATTCTTGTACATAGGAGCAGTATTATAGTAGTTATATTCTTGTACATAGGAGGCAGTATTATAGTAGTTATATCCTTGTACATAAGAGCAGTATTATAGTAGTTATATTCTTGTATATAGGAGGTAGTATTATAGTAGATATATTCTTGTACATAGGAGCAGTATTTTATAGGTAGTATTATATTCTTGTACATAGGAGCAGTATTATAGTAGTTATATCCTTGTACATAGGAGCAGTATTATAGTAGTTATATTCTTGTACATAGGAGCAGTATTATAGTAGGTATATTCTTGTACATAGGAGGCAGTATTATAGTAGTTATATTCTTGTACATAGGAGGCAGGTATTATAGTAGTTATATTCTTGTATCATTAGGAGCAGTATTATAGTAGTTATATTCTTGTACATAGGAGGCAGTATTATAGTAGTTATATTCTTGTACATAGGAGCAGTATTATAGTAGTTATATTCTTGTACATAGGAGGGCAGTATTATAGTAGTTATATTCTTGTACATAGGAGCAGTATTATAGTAGTTATATTCTTGTACATAGGAGCAGTATTATAGTAGCTACATTCTTGTACATAGGAGCAAGTATTATAGTAGTTATATTCTTGTACTAGGAGCAGTATTATAGTAGTTATAGTCTTGTACATAGGAGCAGTATTATAGTAGTTATATTCTTGTACATAGGAGCAATATTATAGTAGTTATATTCTTGTACATAGGAGGCAGTATTATAGTAGTTATATTCTTGTACATAGGAGCAGTATTATAGTAGTTATATTCTTGTACATAGGAGCAGTATTATTGTAGTTATATTCTTGTACATAGGAGGCAGTATTATAGTAGTTATATTCTTGTACATAGGAGCAGTATTATAGTAGTTATATTCTTGTACATAGGTGCAGTATTATAGTAGTTATATTGTTGTACATAGGAGCAGTATTATAGTAGTTATGTTCTTGTACATAGGAGCAGTATTATAGTAGTTATATTGTTGTACATAGGAGCAGTATTATAGTAGTTATGTTCTTGTACATAGGTGCAGTATTATAGTAGTTATATTGTTGTACATAGGAGGCGATATTATAGTAGTTCTATTCTTAACCATATTTCTTTTTATTATTGAAAGAAAAATCAAGGCCATAGCCCACACATGACAGTACAATGATGGCAATAAGGTACAAGATAGTTATCCAGCATACATGCCAAGTGTAAACAATACAAGCTGTCATTGACATTGATCATAAAATGAAATCAGAGAAAAGAGAAAAGGGGGAAAAGGGAAGTCAGGAGGGGCAGGAGGGAAGGGAAACAAGGAAGTGATATACTTCTGCTCTATCAAGTAAAGTTTCTATAGACTTTCCATGGAGACCATAATTTTAAGAAGCGAGAGCGTGAGTTACTTTCCCAATGGGCTAGCTCCTCAAAACGGTAGATCTGATCCACCTTCTCAGACCACATAAGGGTAGTTGGCGGGGAGTCATTCTTCCACAAAAAGGGGATGAGCAGCTTAGCCGCTGTGAGCAACATCGTTGGAAGGTCGTATTTGGTAGGTGTGAGGGAATTGTTCGGGCACCATAGTAAATATAGTAGTTCTATTCTTGTACATGGGGGCAGTATTATAGTAGTTATATTCTTGTACATAGGAGGCAGTATTATAGCAGTTCTATTCTTTTACATATGAGGCAGTATTATAGCAGTTCTATTCTTGTACATAGGAGCAGTATTATAGCAGTTATATTATTGTACATAAGAGCAGTATTATAGTAGTTATATTCTTGTAGATAGGAGCAGTATTATAGTAGTTATATTCTTGTACATAGGAGCAGTATTATAGTAGTTATATTCTTGTACATAGGAGCAGTATTATAGTAGTTATATTCTTGTACATATGAGCAGTATTATAGGAGTTATATTGTTGTATATTGGAGGCAGTATTATAGTAGTTATATTCTTGCACATAGGAGCAGTATTATAGTAGTTATATTCTTGTACATATGAGCAGTATTATAGGAGTTATATTGTTGTATATTGGAGGCAGTATTATAGTATTTATATTCTTGTACATAGGAGGCAGTATTATAGTAGTTATATTCTTGTACATAGGAGCAGTATTATAGTAGTTATATTCTTGTACATAGGAGGCAGTATTATAGTAGTTATATTCTGTACATAGGAGCAGTATTATAGTAGTTATATTCTTGTACATAGGAGGCAGTATTATAGTAGTTATATTCTGTACATAGGAGCAGTATTATAGTAGTTATATTCTTGTACATAGGAGGCAGTATTATAGTAGTTATATTCTGTACATAGGAGCAGTATTATAGTAGTTTTACAGCAAGACACGGAGGCTCATATCGCTTTCTCCTTCTTTACTTTCCACCAATAGCAGCAAAGAAGTAATGTACATAATCATAACAATAAAGGATCCACCCCTCTCAGATCCTATATCAATCGGCTCCTCTTCAGAATCCTCCTCTTTCTTTGCTGCTCCACCAGCTAAGTACATCTGCATTTTCTCTTGTCATGTTGCTATATTGCTGTTTTTCTTATAGGTTGTTTGTCTGCGCTGCTTTCCTCTAGGATGGCTAACCCTTATGTGCAGCGCTTCCTGGTGGGTTTTTTCCCCACAGTTTTTTATCCCCCTTTAGGTTCTGTATTTGCCTTCAGCTTTCACTGTCCCCATTTTGGCCTGTTTTTCATTTTCATCCCCTTACCACACTCCGTTTCTGCGCAGCGTTTCCCCTTTCCGACCGCTTGTCTCTACATCGGGAGGCGGGGCCTCCCTCCCCGTCTTCCTCGCTTTGGTCTGCCCGCGATTCGGGCCTTGCTCCCCGGCCGGCCACGAGATCTCGCGAGATCTCGGTGGCCATCTTGGATGACGCTATTGTCCCGCGAGATCTCGGCGGCCATTTTCGTTTTCTTGGTTGCGATTTCTCGTGGGTAGTTCATACCCAGCGTTCCCTGCTTGCTGCTCCTGCCGCCCTCGTTCTTCTAGCTGCGACCCCGGTATTTGGTATTTTGCGCTTGCACTGCTAGTTCTTTGCTTAGCTACCTCGCCCTTACTTGCGGCCAGTTAATTTCAGGTCTGTTTTCCTCATAATGTCCCACCCTGCCCAGTCTCCCACTAATGCCCCCCCCCTCTTCCCCTGAGGATCATAGGGCCTCTGGGGAGGATGCACAGGCACTGGCACTTCAGCGCTCTGTGTCTGATGCTATCATGGCAGCCATGGGCTCCAGGACCACTATTCTGTCCCAGAGCATTACCTAGGCGCTATCTGCGCAGCCTACAAGAGTAGCTCTGCAGGATACCCAGAACACACCGCAGCCTACCTGTATTGAGTCTCCTGTTTCACAGGAGAACTTAACTGGTGCGCATCCTGCCACCCAAGGTAACGTGCATAGTTCACGTAAAAGGGCCTCATCACGCCAGGCAGAACGGGCGCGAACATGGAAGTGCGCTAGAGCACAATCCCCTAATATGTCTGACTCAGACAGAGCATCGGATGAGGAGGCTTTTGCGAATGTTGATTATGTGTCAGAGGAGGATATTTCTCCCCCAGTTGAGGGCCCCTCAGTTTCCGCTCCTGCGGCCTCCTCTGCCAAGGACGTTGCGTCCTCCTCCGCCATGAGTCGGTCAGACATTCTGCTGGACTCAGCGGGTGAACCTATGTTCAACCCGACACTTTGCATCACCCTAGATCGGCGGAGTGGCTTCCCACTGAACATGTGGGTAGCTATTTGGAGCACTGGGTGCGTCGCCCCCCTGAGCCGTGAAACACGGAACAAACTTAGGGCCGAGTGCCCCAGACCACTAGTCCCCAATAAGGTGTGTGACACCCCTGTGGTGGACCCCAAGATGTCTCAGTTTTTGGCCAAAACTGGTTGGAACCCTAAAAAGGGCCTGGACTCAGCCCTGCGCAGCTGCCAGGATAAAGTGCTGGATATCTTCGGCCCGCTGGCCAAGATTTTCGAACTAGCTGAGGTAGCTAGGACTGAGGGCTCCCCTATTGACCCTGAAGAGTTGCGGGGTTGGACCCAAAGGGCGATCTGCATCGCCGGGAATGCCAACACCGCTTTGGCAATCGAAAGGACATTTTGTTTAAAATTGATCCCAAGTTGTCAAATTTGGCGCTCACAGAAGCGGGTAAGGACGCCCAGGGGCTCCTGTTCGGCGATTCCTTTATTAAAGATATGGGGCAATTTGTTGGCACCTTCACCGCGCTAGACAAGGCCCAATCATCCATGCGCAGGGTATTTCAGGGACGGGTCTCTAATCGGGCCGGCAGTAGCAGGGGCCGCCTGTCCGGCCATGCAAACTTACAGGCCCGTGGCGCAGCGACCTCCCTTCCAGGAACAACGCAACCCATCTCCTTTCTTCTCGACCAGAGGAGGCCAGTCGCGATCTCGCTCCTTCAGAGGCAACCCGAACTCTCGCAGACCCTTCGGTAAGTCCTCCTCTGATTGGGGATTCTATGGCCCCTTGCGTAGGAGGCAGACTCCAACTTTTTTCTCATGTTTGGAGCCTCATCACATCAGACCCATGGGTGCTGACCACGGTCAGGGGTTTTTGTATAGAGCTCACGGGGTCCCGTGCATGCTTCCCCCCCCCCCTGCCCATACCAATGTCGCGCCCGGATTGCGCACTAGTAGATTCGGAGCAGTCTTCTCTCCTCCAAAAACAGGCGATAGAAATGGCCCCTCCTTCAGAGTGGGGGGGTCATCAGCAATATATTCCTCGTTCAGAAGAAAGGGGGTCAGATGAGACTGGTCATCAACCTTCGCGCCCTGAATACGGTGGTGCGCTACCGTCATTTCAAAATGGAGGGCATTCACCTCCTTCGAGATCTTTTGACACCAGGAGATTGGATGGTAAAGCTGGATCTAAAAGATGCTTACCTGACAGTCCCGGTGGACCCTCGTTCCTGGGACCTTCTCCGGTTCTTTTGGAGAGGAGGGATCTGGAGGTTCACTTGTCTCCCGTTCGGGTTGTCTTCGGCTCCTTGGTGCTTCACCAAACTGCTGCGTCCGGCCGTGTCATGGTTGAGGAGTCGGGGCGTTCGCCTCATCTTTTACCTGGACGACATCCTCCTGATGCACGAATCCAGGGCGGGACTTCTGGAACATCTGCAGTGGATGGCGGACCTACTGACGGACCTCGGTTTCCTCCTCAACGCGGAGAAATCATGCCTCATCCCATCGCAGAGGATGGAGTTTCTGAGCTTTATGGTGGATTTAATCTCGGAATCCCTCAGCCTCCCAATGACGAAGTTACGTGCGATCCTCAAGGAGTTAAGACATGCTCTTCTTGTCCCTCACCTTTCATTACGCCACCTGGCCCGCATCATTGGACTCTTAGCATCTTCAATTCAGGCCGTGTTTCCTGCGCCGTTGCACTACCGTGCTCTCCAGAGGCTGAAGATTTATGCATCTTCGGATCGGTGCCTCCTTTGCGGACGTGGTGGTCTTGGACTCGGAAGCCCGGGAGGAGTTGCGTTGGTGGATCGCCAATCTGTGTGGAATGGCAGGGCGATCTTCGGCTTCCTTCCGGAGTTGACCATCGAGTCGGATGCGAGCCTCCAGGGATGGGGGGCTCATTGCAACGGAGTCTCCAAGGGAGGATCTTGGTCGGCGGAGGAGTCTCTCCTCCACATCAACGCCTTGGAGCTCCTGGACGGTTCCTTCGCGGTCAGGAGTTTCTCCAGTGGGATCGCCAATGCATGCATCAGGCTGCGGATGGACATCGTCTCGGCAGTCCGTTACGTCAACCGGTTGGGAGGTACCCACTCGGCAACCTTGGCGCGGTTAGCCAAGGAGTTTTGGTCGTGTTGCCTCTCCAGGGACATCATGGTGCAGGCGGAATACCTGCCGGGTCTGAGCAACGTCCGCGCGGATTAGAGCTCTCGCTACCTGTCGGATGGCAGCGATTGGCAGTTGGATCCGGAGGTGTTCTCGGCGATTTCGGACATGTGGGGCCCGATGACCATCGATCTCTTTGCTTCTCGGCTCAACCGGCAACTCACTCGGTTTTACAGTTGGCGTCCGGATCCGGAAGCAGTGGCGGTGGACGCGTTCCTCCAAGACTGGTCGACTTCCCGCCTTTACACTTTTCCCCCGTTCGCAATGATCCTGCAGACTCTCCTTCAGGTTCGTCGCCATCGGGCGGATTTGGTACTGGTGGTCCCGTTCTGGGGGTCTCAAGTCTGGTATCCTACGTTGCTGGGGATCCTAGTGGAGGTACCTGTTCTTCTCCCGTCTCGCGTGGACCTCCTTCGCAACCCTCAGGATCTTCACCATCCTCTCCTGCTCGACGGTTCCCTTCGGCTGTTGGCGTGCCGGATCTCCGGACACCTGGAGCTGTCGATGGCATTTCGGAGGCGACTCGACAGTTACCGGACAACGCATGGGCTCCCGGCACCAGAAAGTCTTATCGGGCAGCCTGGAGAAATTGGGCTAGCTGGTGCTTGGAACGGGACTTGGATCCCGTTTCAGCACCTGTAGCTCACCTTTTGCAGTTCCTCACCCCCCTTTTTGAGGCAGGTAAGGCGTACCGGACCATCAACCTCTTCAGGTCGGCTATTTCCTCTACCCATCAGGGTTATGAAGGCGTCCCTGCGGGTCAACATCCTTCGGTTTCTCGCCTTTTGAGGGGTTCTCGGTTGGCGCGCCCTCCTCTGCCTCGTTTTTTGACTACCTGGGACGTCTCTCTGGTCCTTTCCTTTTTGTCCTCTTGGCCGGAGAATTCGGCTCTCTCTTTGAGACAGTTGTCCGCTAAATTGTTGGCTTTATTGTCTTATTTCTTGCAAACGGGTCTCGGATGTTCGGGCCCTCAACTTTGACGCACGTTCTTTTACCCCGGAAGGCGTCACTTTCAACATTTCGCGTCGCACCAAGACTAACATCAATTCTGTCTCCTATCCCAGTTTTCCTGCTGCTCTGATTTTGTGTCCTGTGGCTTGTCTGAGAGAATATGAGTCCAGGACTAGAGCCCATCGTTCTTCGTCTGTGTCTCATTTGTTCCTCTCTATTCGCCATCCTTTTGGCCCGGTTTCTAGTCCTACGTTGGCACGCTGGCTTAAGTGGGTCATGTCACTGGCTGGAATTGACACTGCCGTCTTCACCGCGCATTCCGCCAGGAGTGCCTCTGCTACTTCTTTGGCGGTTTCAGGGGCCCGATTGGAGGACGTTATGCGGTTGGCGGACTGGTCTAATGTTACCACGTTTAGGGAATTTTATTTTCGTCCCCCGTCTCATTTGTTTTCTTCTATTATAGATCGGCTTTGAACTTGCAATATGAGCCTCCGTGTCTTGCTGTAAAACTCAATGATTTTCCTAGTCTACGACGTAAAGTCATAGTTTTATTAAAGACACGGAGGCGAGTATTGCCCGCCCTGTTCCCGCCCTTGGGTCTCCTCACGTTTTTTTATTGCAGTGGATTTTTTCCTTGTTTTTCTGATGATGGACATTTTTTTAAAATATTGTTATTATTATTGTTGTACCTTTTTAGTATTACTGTTATCAGATCTTTTATGCTCTTATAATTTATGTTATTATTATTATGATTATTATTATTATCATATATTGTTGATCTGTCATTTTATTCCTGTCATGTATGTTTGAGTACTGGGATTTCCGGATGTGACAGGTCTTGACGTGTATGTTTCACCTGGGCCTATGGTCTGTTCTCTTTTTCAGGTTGAAGGTCGATTTGGAATTCGGTGCCGTTTTTCTGGCTGAGTTGCCACGGTGTCTATGGTTCTACGTCTTTCTGAGTTTACAGAAGTTAGCCAGGTTGGCTCGATTTTGCGGTTTGGTGGACCTAAATGGTGGTCGTTCCTCGGGTCCAGTTCCGGTTCCAGTTTCAGTTATGGTGTTATGGATGGTGTCGGATACAAAGAAAGAGGAGGATTCTGAAGAGGAGCCGATTGATATAGGATCTGAGAGGGGTGGATCCTTTATTGTTATGATTATGTACATTTCTTCTTTGCTGCTATTGGTGGAAAGTAAAGAAGGAGATAGCAATACTCGCCTCCGTGTCTTTAATAAAACTATGACTTTACGTCGTAGACTAGGAAAATCATTGAGTTATATTCAAAGGGTTCAGTATTACGTTAGGTATATTGGCTAATAGTACATATGAAAAGAAATTTCCTAAAGTGACTGGAAGAAATTGCCACATAGGTTTCACATTAAAGTAACTTGGATATCTAGATGTGATTCCGTGGCACATGTGTTGACATCCCCGTGAGCACCTGTTATTTTTGTGAAGCAGGTTGATTAAACCACACGACAGGAACAATTGTGCTTTTACTGCGCGTTCCTCAGATTGATGCTTATTGTACGATGCTTTGTGTTCTGCCGCAGACGCCCAAGTTAGTCACATTCTAATAAGTTCACCGGAGGCATTAAATCATCTTTCAAATGTAAAACCTCCCTGTTCTCATTTTGTTCCCAGAGCCAAAATCTCGGGCATTTACAAACTCATCTCTTACCCCCCCTTCCCTGACTCGTAGCTCCCGGGGGACACAATAAGCAACTGCTCATAGAAAATTCACTCTTTTATGTCCGATTACTCTGCTTTGATATAATATTGCTCTGTCTGAGTCCGCATTAACACAAGCCCAGATCATTGCCATGCTATCTATAACGTCCCAGTGTAAGATTGATTTGTAATGCAAATGTATCAAGACTTTGCATATTCATCTGCCCCGTACATTCAGCACATTTCATTAAGGAACTGGTTTCTTTTCATGCAGAGAAATGAGTTGCAGATAATGGAAACGGTTTTGACGCTTCTGAATGAAGATATAAATGCATGTGACATATAAATTTTACGTATGGTGTGAGTAGGACTTACTCACATTTATATGAAAGGATTGTAGCAAGTAGTAAAAAAAAGTTACATAATATCAGGAGTATTTCTAATTATAACTGTATGGAATTTTAAAGATAAAGCTTTTTTAAATCAGATTCCTTTATCGGTGGCGCTATTGCCTTGAAGTCTATGGAAATAAGGGCCCTTCGCCAAGTGGTGAGAAGTGGTACTGCAATCAGGAAAAATGGGTACACTGTACACTAGACTGTATCATATTGTTGCAAAATTAGACAGGTTTACTATTCAGGTGAGTGTAGTTATGATGATTGTATCAACCCATTAAGGAGCACCCACTGTCTTCTGTGGCCACTGTTTTACAGCGAGCTTTGCACTTCTGTCAGCGCTCCCGCTCTACGGATGAACCGTAGTGTCCTTTCTCAGTGGGAGTGCCCTTTCTGATGCAGCTGAAGGACGGAACTGAGCATGTGCTTCTGTCACAGTGAGCGGGACATAGAAATTAGAAAAAAGCAAACAGCAGATGGCGCTATACAGATAGTATTCAGTGAATAACTCAGTGGCTATAATACATTTTTAATTACGTGCAATTACAAAAGTGCTCAGATTCAGGTGCTGGTTTGAAAACTGTAGAATATTGTTTTGTGGGGCAACCCCTTTAAACGTGGAGAGGAAAAAACTGAAAATAAAAAAAAGCTGGTCACTATGGGGTTAAATGCACTGTCAATGACTGCTAATCTTGTATGCATTATAGCGGTAAGGCCCCTTTCACACGGGCGAGATTTCCGCGCGGGTGCAATGCGTTGCACCCGCACTGAATCCTGACCCATTCATTTCTATGGGGCTGTTCAGATGAGCGGTGATTTTCACGTATCACTTGTGCGTTAAAATCGCAGCATGCTCCTCTTTGTGTGTTTTCCACGCAACGCAGGCCCCATAGAAGTGAATGGGGCTGCGTGAAAATCGCAAGCATCCGCAAGCAAGTGCGGATGCAGTGCGATTTTCACGCACTGTTGCTAGGAGACAATCGGGATGGAGACCCAATCATTAATATTTTCCCTTATAACATGGTTATAAGGGAAAATAATAGCATTCTTATTACAGAATGCATAGTACAATAGGACTGGAGGGGTTAAAAAAATAATAATAATATTTAACTCACCTTATTCCACTTGTTTGCGCAGCCCGGCTACTCTTCTGTCTTCTTCTTTGCTGTGCAGGAGGAAAAGGACCTGTGGTGACGTCACTACGCTCATCACATGGTCTGTCACATGATCCATCACCATAGTAAAAGATCATGTAATGGACCATGTAATGAGCGCAGTGACCTCATCAAAGGTCCTATTCGTCAAAGAAGAAGACAGAAGAGAAGCCGGGCTGCGCGAACAAGTGGATTAAGGTGTTAAACTTTAATTTTTTTTATTTATTTTTTTAACCCCTCCAGTACTAAGCATTCTGTATTAAGAATGTATTATTTTTCCCTTATAACATGATTATAAGGGAAAATAATAGCAATCTACACAACCTTGAACCCAAACCTGAACTTCTGTGAAGAAGTTTGCGTCTGGGTACCACAGTCAGTTTTTTATCATGCTCGTGCAAAACACATTGCAATTGGGTACATACTCGCGCGGATTTGCCGCATTGCACCCGGGACGCCTCTGGAGCCAAAACGTGACGCCCGTGTGAAAGAGGCCTAAGGGTTTCCTAACTTGCAGTTGTTAGTTGGTTCCTATGGTCTCATTGTAGCTGGCCAGCTAAGACCTGTCCTAGGTAGCTAGTATAGCTTATATGTGTATAGAGCTAGACCTGCCAATAACCTTAATACAGTTCCTATGTTTATGTGTTAAAGACAAAAGCAGAGTTATTTACTGTGAAATCATGTTTAGGATGTCATATAACTGTTATATATATTGTGTTCACAGAAGCAGAAAAAGATAATATGCCTTTGAGATTCATTTTATAGTGTAAGGTAAGCTCAATGACATAGCAGAAACAACAGAAAGCATAGTGTTAATCTGTTGTTACTGGGCAGAAGTCTAGAGCAATCACAGCCAGCTTCTCATGCAGCAAGAGTTTTCACCAATCACAGCCAGCCCCACAGACAGACTGTCTGGGAATTCCCCTAGCAGGAGCTGCTAGAATCATTATTCACCAGAAACAGGAGCTGAAGAGACATTTACTCCACTGAGAGCTGAGTTTTATGGGAACAAGAGGCCAATATAGGTATTTAAAACAAGTTATATAATGTTCATATTGTTAGTATTGTGTTTAGAACTGTATACTGAACTAGATATTTATGTTTACTTACAGTTCCACCAATTGCAAAGTACAAATACAAATTGCAAGCTACAGTTACCAACTGTGAACTACTACAAATACTATACAAACATATTGCAATCCAAATTGCAACCAACCATACCAGATCATACTCAACCAATCTGCAAATAGTTACTGCTAACTGCATACCGCCGTTTTGTAATATCTTTTCAACACGTGTTATGTACATGGACTATCTGCTGCGGAGGCGGCAGTGTTATATATGAAGAAAAGTTGGAGTTAATAAAGAAGTTATTTCAAGCATTTGGTGTGCTCTGTAAACCTACTGTTTCCATAGAATGGCGCTAAAGGAATTACAGAGTAAGGCCTCATGCACAGGACCGTTCAGTTTTTTGCGGTCTGGAAAAACCGCGGATCCACAAAAAACGGAAGCCGCCAGTGTGCCTTCTGCAATTTGCGGAACGGGCGGCCCATTGTAGAAATGTCTATTTTTGTCCGCAAGACGGAAAAGTATAGGACATGTTATATTTTTTTTGCGGGGCTACGGAACGGAGCAACGGATGCGGACAGCACACGGAGTGATGTATGCATCTTTTGCGGCCCCATTGAAGTGAATGGGTCCGCATCCGAGCTGCAAAAACTGCGGCTCGGATGCGGACCAAAACAACGGTCTTGTGCGTGAGGCCTAACAGACAGTCTGGTTAGACTAAAAGTCAGAGATATCAAAATTCTTCTAATGCCACAGCGCAAAAGGCACTTCATAGTGCTGCGCCTGCCACACTCATTGTGATATTACAAAGGGTAATTCCTAACCCAGAGCAGAACCCCACGTATGAGGAGACTGCGGAGTGTCTTTCCATACTTTCCACGGGGGTGGGGGGTTAATGAGCTGCGAGCTCCAGCTATCACTTTATAGTGGAGTCAATGGCGGGCGTTGAATATCACAGCACTCCAGGCGCTTTCTCTATTTCACGTGACAACTTGACATAGGAAAATGTCTTTCTGCTTCTGTATAGCATCACATTATTGCTGCAGATAATTAGGTAAAGTACAATATAGAGAATGCCCCCCTCCGTCCGCCCGCTGATTGCCTGGTTTTTAATTTAGAGTCATTGTTGTTCTTCCCACTGTGACAGATAATGTTTACGGGTAAGATTTTTTTTTTTCCAACACGTTGAATAGAAAATTAGTTGAAAAACATATTTTTTTTCCTATAGTCAGCGGCTAGAGCTAAAGTTGTGATACCCTCACCTCTTAAATTCACAGTGTGATGATGTCATCCAGCACCACATGATCAGGGCATTGTGATGTCACTGCTGATACCAGCCGTGGACCACCACAGCATTTCTGGAGTATCTATTCTTGTGAAGTACTGTACGGTAGTATTATATGGCCACTGTATGGCAGTATTTTTTTGGTACTGTGTGGTTCTATTATTCGGGACCTCTCCCCTCTCTACTTGCATTTCCCATGTAGTAATTCTGGAGCATCTATTCTGTGATTACTTGAATGTGCAAACCATAATAAGACTCATCCACAGCAGTTTGCCTACTTGCTTATGGTCTCCAGATTGCAGCATTGTTTCTGTGCACAGCGCGGGACCTGTATGACATTATGCAGAGAAGATCTAAAGTAACTTTGTCTAGATGCGGCCCTCTGGTCACATTGTAAATTTCATGTCGGTGAAGTCTCCTCGGATCATTATCTGTATGTAAAGCTAATGGCGCCTGTGTCTGCTGCGCTTCATTGCCTTTATTGCTTATTGACTTGACCATATTGATGAAGTGATTTCCTCGTTGCAATTAATATGGAGAACTAATGGAAGTAAAAAAATATATATATATAATTATTTAAAGGGGAAGTCAACCAAAAGGTTTTGCCCCCACGGGTGGAAGTTACAGATACAGTTGATTACGGATGAAAACTCCTTGTACTTGCAGAGGTCTTCTGGATGAGATCCATCCTGATCCTTCTGGATGGGAAAGTTGACAGTGGCTGGTGTGACGGACTTTTGTCTACAGTATACTGAGTAGTAGGAGGGGGTAAGATCATTTTATTATTGCATCTCAGGACCTCTGGAAATTTGTGGCTTAAGCGTCCCACAAGAAGAGACATCTGGGAGTTTCCGATATGGGACGTATAATAGTTATAGCATTATGCCCCATATCGGACAATTATATAGGACGCCCCCCCCCCCCCCAACCGATGGATTTTGAATCACATATAGTACTTATGATCACCTTCATCACACAGAATACAGACTCTCTATGTAAAGAGCACAGACCGGACCCCTTACACGAATATTGATCCTAGTGCAGGCCTCTACATAAATACAGACCCTAGATCAAAAACTCAAAATAATATGGACCCCAGACCAGACCCCTTACACAAATACAGATCCCAGACCAGACCCCTTACACAAATACAGATCCCAGACCAGACCCCTTACACAAATACAGATCCCAGACCAGACCCCTTACACAAATACAGATCCTAGACCAGACCCCTTACACAAATACAGATCCCATTCCATTATGTGAGTGTGTGTCTAGGGCCGTGTGTCGGTGCGGCAGGGCATATTCTCTACGGTCCATGCATACTGGCAGCGGTGGCTTGGGTTGTGAACAGTGTCTGCTTCTAGTTCTGTCTGGTGTCTGTGGGGTAAAGGGGTACTCTGGTAGGAAAAGTTATCCCCTGTTAACAGGATAGGGAATAACTATCAGATTGGTGGGGGTCCTACCACTGGGACCCCCACCAATTACGAGAACGGGGGCCCCATACCCCCTGCAGACCCTCTGCTGCTCCCCTGAAATGACTGGGGCGGCCGGTCGCACATGTGCATGTCCACTCCATACAATTCTCTGGGAGTTCCGGAGATAGCCGAGTAGAGAGGGGATAAGTTTTACCTATCGGAATACTCCTTTAAAGGGAACCTGTCACCGGGATTTTGTGTATAGAGCTGAGGACATGGGCTGCTAGATGGCCACTAGCACATCCGCAATATCCAGTCCCCATAGCTCTGTGTGCTTTTATTGTGTACAAAAAACACGATTTGATACATATGCAAATTAACCTGAGATAAGTCCTGTCCCTGACTCATCTTACATACAGGACTCATCTCGGGTTAATTTGCATATGTATCATATCGTTTTTTTGACACAATAAAAGCACACAGAGCTATGGGGACTGGGTACTGCAGATGTGCTAGCGGCCATCTAACAACCCATGTCCTCAGCTCTATACACAAAATCCCGGTGACAGGTTCCCTTTAAGTTCTGCATTCTAGCACGTGTCAGTCAGGCCGGACGGGGAGCGCAGCGGTGGGGGAGGCCGCTCATGAAGAGACTGTTGGCAGTGAGGGGACAGGTGAGGCAGGGGTTAAGTGGTGGAGGCGGGGAAAAGACAGGGGACGCGAGTTGCTAGGTGATCGGGGGTTGTGGCCAGCGGTTACGAGGAAGGAGGAGGCGGGAGCAGGAGCATTGCAGCCAGGGCAAGGAAACGAAGCGGCAGGCTGTGTGATGGCGGCGCCGTTTTTTTCTGTGGAGGAGCTGTTGGAGCGGCTGAGGAGAGAGGTGGAGGTGTGGGGGCCTGGCTGGCTGCAGGAGCAGGTGGGTGCATGCAGAGTTTTGCCTGCTCCTGTGGCTACCCCTAATGAACGGGCTGCCCGGCCGCGGCGGGGTCACCCACCGGCGCGCCTAAGCCCTGAAAGCACCCCCCGGGTCCGGCGCCGAGTAGGGAGCCCCTGGGGGCCCATTTGAAGCAGGAGGTGAAGGAGAAGATCTGGAAAGGGGAGTATGTGGAGATATTTTTGCTGCTCCCATTGGAACAGTTTAACTTGGATAGGGGGAAGAAGTAGGAGGGGAAAAAGGTGGAGGAGGAGGATAAGCGGCGGCATCGGTTGATCCCACACACATTTGCTAATTGGCTGCAAGCGTTTGCCATATTAGCAAGTGTCATTGGGGAAAGGTCCCCGGAATGCTGTTCGGCGCTTTTTTGCTACCAGGATGCCATAGGGGAAGCGTATTGGGTCTACGGCGGGGTGGGCTGGCTCCGTTATAATGAGCAGTTCCGGCAGCATAAGGCGGTGAGGCCTGATATCCGGTGGGACCATAAGGATATTGGGGTATGGCTGAGGGTGACGGCGCCGCCTAGGGCTGGGCAGTCCTTTCGGGGGAGCCCGGGGGGTCCTCTCCGGGAGCGTTGGCAGCGGCGTCGGCAAAAGGGTTGTGTTTCCTCTTTAATGAGGGGAACTGCAGATTCGGGGCTAAGTGCAAATTTAAGCACGAATGCACGGTGTGTGGGGGCCCCCATGGAGCTAGCCGTTGCTTTAAGGGGGGAAAGCAGCGTGGGGGTGAGGGGGCTGGAAGGATGGACGCCGGTGCAGGTGGAAGAGATGCAGGAGTTTCTAGATAGGTATCCGGATCGGGAGGTGGCCGGGTTGTTGGGGGACGGGTTTAGGTTTGGGTTTCGCATTCCTTTGGTTGTAGCGGCAGGGCCTATAGTTCATAAGAACCTTAGGTCCGCGCTTGAGCATGCGGGGGTAGTGGATGAGAAATTGAGAAAGGAGGTGGAGTTGGGGTGGATGGCGGGCCCGTGCAGGGAGCCACCGCTTCCGAACCTTAAGGTTTCTAATCTGGGGGTGGTGCCGAAAAAAGAGCCGAACAAGTTTCGACTCATTCATCATTCGTCTTATCCGAAAGGGGCGTCGGTCAATGATGCTATAGATCCCGAACTTTGTTCGGTGGTGTATACGTCATTAGATGCGGCTGTTAGATGGGTGAGGCGGTGGGGGCAGCGGACGTTGCTGGCCAAGGTTGATGTTGAAGCAGCTTTTCGTTTGCTTCCGGTTCATGTTGAGAGCATGGGTTTGTTGGGCTGTTTTTGGGAGGGGGAGTATTTTGTGGATAGGAATTTGCCTATGGGGTGTTCCCTCTCTTGTGCGTATTTTGAGACTTTTAGCGTTTTTGGAGTGGGTGGTGGTGGAAGTTTCGGGTTGTCCGTCGATTATTTATTATCTGGACGACTTTTTGTGTTTGGGGCCGGCGGATTCCCGGGTCTGTTCGTTGTTGTTGCACACTGTGCAGTCGGTTTTTGCGCGTTTTCGGGTACCGTTGGCGCGGGAGAAGACGTTGGGTCCGGTGACTGAGTTGTGTTTTCTGGGTATTGTCATAGATACAGAGCGGATGGAGTGTAGGCTTCCAGAGGATAAGTTGCTGGATTTGCGCCAGGAGATTGATAGGGCCATAGGGAAGGAGAAGATTAGGTTGCGGGAATTGCAGTCGTTGTTAGGGAAGCTTAATTTCGCATGTCAGATTATGCCGATGGGTAGAATTTTCTGTAGAAGGTTGGCTGCAGCAACGTCAGGGGTGTCAGCGCCTTATCACTTCATTAGGTTGGGGAAAGAGTTAAAAGGGGATTTGAGGGTGTGGGCGGAATTTTTGGGTCAGTATAATGGGCGGACCTTAGTAATGGGGGAGTTGTGTGATAGTGTGGATTTTGAGTTATATACGGACGTGTCGGGGGGGGGGGGGGGGGTGGTAGAGTTTGGGGCTTATTGCCAGGTACAATGGTGTGCGGGCAGGTGGCCGGAGTCGTGGGTGATTCGGGGTTGGGTGAAGAATGTGGCATTGTTAGAACTTTTTCTCATTGTCATGGCGGTTGTGTTGTGGGGGGAGAAATTTAAGAATAGGAAGGTGCGTTTTCATTGCGACAACTTGGGGGTGGTTCAGGCTATCAACAGTTTGTCCGCATCTTCCCCGCCGGTGGTTCGGCTTTTGCAGTTTTTTGGTATTGCGCTGTTTGGCGATTAATGTGTGGTTGGTGGCAGAGCATGTGGCTGGAGTGTCTAATTCTGTGGCTCTAATTCTCTTTCTCGTTCACAGTGGGAGCGGTTCCAGCTTCTAGCACCAGAAGCGGAGGTGGAGGGTCTGGAGTGTCCGCCGTGGCTCTGGGGGATCCTGGAGTAGAAGTGATGGGGTTGTTGAAGGACTCACTGAGTCCGGGTACTTGGAGGGAGTATGGTAAGGCGTGGACGACCTGGGAAAGTTGGAATGGGACCGGGGGAGCTGGTGTGGGGGATGGGGATATTAGGCTGTTGATGTTGCTGGGTAATTTGAAGAGCGATGGCTGGACGGTGTCAAAAGTGAATCATTTTATTGCGGGTGTGGCGTTTGGGTTTAGGTTGCGGGGGCTGCCGGATTTGACAAAGGGTTTTCTGGTGCGGCAGGTTTTGAAGGGTTGGCGTAGGGGGGTGGGTAAGGTGATGGATCAGAGGAGGCCAGTGTCTTTTGAGCTGTTGTTGCAGATGGGTGAACAGTTGAGTGTCATTTGTAGGTCGGGATGGTAGCTGGGGTTGTTTAGGGCGGCATTTGCGCTAGCGTTTTTTGGGGCTTTCAGATTGGGGGAGTTGGTGAGTGGCAGTGTTCAGAGCGGGGGGGTTGAGGTGTGAGGATGTGGAGTTGGTGGGGGACAGGGTTGTAGTCCGGATTCGTAGGTCAAAAACGGATCAGGAGGGTAGGGGGCAACAGTTTACTTTGTTTTCGGTTCCAGGTTGTGGTATGTGCCCAGTGCGGTGCGTGGGAACTTATGGGTTGGGGATTAAAAAAGATTTGTTGCCGTTTCTTAGGCATGAGGATGGTTCCTTTCTGTCTAGATTAAATTTTTTGGCAGTGTTCAAAAAATGTTTGAATGGTTTGGGCGTGCCGGACAAGGACTATTCTGGACATTCTTTAAGGACTGGGGCTGCGACTGAGGCGGCTAGGTTGGGGGTCAGTGATGAGGGAATTCGGAGGATCGGGCGTTGGTAGTCGGTACGGTTTAAATCTTATGTTCGGCTGGGTTTTTTGTAGTTGTGTTGCGGGGGTAGGGTTGTGTTAATTATTTTCCTTTTGTTGTTTGCAGGTTTGGCGGCAGACTTGGTGTGGATCTTGGGTCACTCCTATGTCTTTTGGGGGGCGATCAGAGCGGATGTGCGGCCGAGCGGTCGCCAGTTGGGATTTAGTTCGGAGTTGGCTACGGTCAGGTGGTTAGGGGTTAGAGGGATGTTGTGGGGGGGGGGGGAGTGTTGCGGGAGGTTCATCGCTTTGCGCTGTTGGATCGCCCCCCATATGTGTTGGTGCTCCATGTGGGGGGCAATGATTTGGGGAGGCGGCCGTTTAGGGAGTTAATAAGGGATGTGAAGTTTGATCTGCTAAGGATCTGGGCGATGTATCTGGGTGTGGTCACGGTTTGGTCGGACATTGTTCCGCGGAAGGCTTGGAGGGGGGCAAGGTCGGTGGAGAGTCTTAACAAGGCCCGGATAAAGGTGAATAGGGCAGTGGGCCATTTTATGGCTAAGAATGGGGCGGTGGTGGTGAGACATGAGGAGTTGGAGAAGGGTGTGGGTGCTTTTTGGAGAGCGGATGGGGTGCATCTGAATGCGGTGGGGACGGATTTGTGGTCTCTGGGGCTCCAGAGTGGTGTGGATACAGCGTTACGGATGTGGAGGGAAGCGCAGGTTTGAAAATGTCAAGCTGCGCGTTCTTGGAGGCGTGGGAGGTCCTTGAAGTGGAAGAATATGGTGGTACCTGAGGATGGGAGGGCCCCGCGGGAGGGGCTAGACTCTCATTGAGGAGCTGGTATTAACTAACTGCTGCCTCCGAGCTGGGTTCAACAGCTGGGGGCAAGATGGAGACGCAGGTTTTACTGGTGTTTATGAGGTTATTGGGGCTTCTAGGACCTCCCTCGTCATTGGTTAATTTATAAGTTAATTATGTTATGCATTTATTCAATAAACGGCTGCTGTAGCCGATTAAATCCGAGCAGTAGTGTCGTGTATTTATTTCTATGGGTTGGGGGGGGGGGGGGGGGGGAATAAGTAAAGAATATGGTGTAGGGGACCGAATGGATTGCCAATGCCCTCTTCAAGTCAGGCCGGACGGGGAGCGCAGCGGTGGGGAAGGCCGCTCATGAAGAGGCTGTTGGCAGTGAGGGGACAGGTGAGGCAGGGGTTAAGTGGTGGAGGCAGGGAAAAGACAGGGGGGCGCGAATTGCTAGGTGATCGGGGGATGTGGCCAGCGGTTACGAGCAAGCAAGGAGGCGGGGGCAGGAGCATTGCGGCCAGGGAAAGGAAACGCCCACCCTCCCGTCCCTGGTGAATGTGGTATTGGGCAAGGTTTTAGGGTCCTTTCTTTTGTCGCGGCAGTCGTGGAGGCGGGGGAGGTCCTTGAAGTGGAAGAATATGGTGGTACCTGAGGATGAGAGGGCACCGCGGGAGGGGCTGGACTCTCATTGAGGAGCTGGTATTAACTAACTACGCGTCCATCAGTTGCTGCCTCCGAGCTGGGTTCAACGGCTGGGGGCAAGATGGAGACGCAGGTTTTACTGGTGTTTATGAGGTTATTGGGGCTTCTAGGTCCCTGTATAGGGGTTAAAGGGTGAAGACCAGTGGAGCAACGGAATAATGCCCTTAGGGTTTGGCCCAAAGTCAAACTGATCACTTGGCACAGTGGTTCCACATCTTCCACTGATCCGTAACAATAATATGGGCCCCAGGTCAGATCCCCTATACAAATACAGACCCCAGATGATACCCCTTTAATACATATAATACAGACCCTCGATCATAAACCTGAAATAACAGGAACTCCGGACCAGACTCTTTATAAAAATACAGACTCCAGATCAAACCCAGAAATAAAGACCCCCTACATAAATGATACTAACTTCAAAAGTGCTATCTGGGAGGTCCAAAAGTGCTGCGCGTGAATAGAAACTTTTTTCGACACTTACACGCCCCTCTTCTTCATAGGACATGTTCTTTTCGTGATGAATTGCCCCCCTTCACTGAGTGTTGGTTCACCATGGCTCTGTCTAACAAGACAGCGTCCTGATGCCATGCACAGCTTTCCACGAGACACCGGTAGGCTTCTGCACCAACTCGGGGATTTACGAATTCTTCTGGGCGTCAGGGAGGTCTCCCCTTTTTCTGGAGCCTCCTGAACATTCCTGGAAAGTTGGCAAGTAAGATATAAATACAGATAACCCAAGATGCTCTGCGTAAATACAGACCTTCCAGAGCCTCTAAACTTAGAGACCCCAGACCATACCCCTAAATACTTACACATTCTCTAGAACCCATTAATTAAATACAGACCCCCTGAACCTAAACAGCAGATAATTCACAACAGGCCCTCTAAAAGATAGAGACTTAAAGTGTAACTGTCATTCTTTTTTTTATTTTTGTAATGTGTAGGGGCAGTGATAATGACCATTTTTGTAATATACTTTAATTACTGAAATCATACGTTTCTTTTAGAAAAATACCTCTAAAGTGGCCCATTTTGGGCCTTAGCAATGCTTCTCTGTCTTCTGTTTACATAACTGTGGAGACTGGCTCCATACTGACTGTGTTATGTAAACAGAAGACAGAGAAGCGTTGCTAAGGCTCAAAATGGGCCACTTTAGAGCTATTTTTCTTATAGAAATGTACAATTTCAGTGATTAAAGTATATTACAAAAATGGTCAGTATTACTGCCCCTACACATTACAAAAATAAAAAACAAATGAAAGTTACACTTTAAGACTCTCCCTGGTCAGAGCCCCAATAATACAGACCCCAGACCAGATACTCTGTATGCATACAGGTGTAAGGATGTTGGGTGCCTGCAAGTGAGGAGGAGGGCAGGAATGGGGAGAGTATAATTTAATGACACAGTGCCAAGGAGATTTACCTGCTCTCAAGGGTCCGGGACAGGTGTGCAGTATATGCATTACCCAGTATATATGCAGTAACTCACTGCTAAAGGGTTAACACCAGGTTCACTGCTAACGGGTTAATACAAAGTTCATTGCTAAAATGGTACAAGTTGCTGACCATGATCTATGCACTATATAACCCAAAAAGGCTACATATAGGTAAGAAACAGTTAACCGGCAGTTTCTTAGTATTAATTGCCGGATTATGGGCTGGTCCCACTTTCCTCTGGTTAGTGGAGGGTCTGCAAGTAAGCTAGCTAGAGTGAAGGCCTGGTGTGTACCTCTGCCAAGAAGCCCAAGACAGATCCTCCTCTAGGAAAATACCATTCCTATGACTAAAAGCCGCAAAGCAACTTTGGTAGTAATATCCTCTGAGAGAAGCTATGTATAGGTAAGAAACAGTTAACTGGCAGTTTCTTACTATTAATTGCCGGATTATGGGCTGGTCCCACTGGTTAGTTAGTGGAGGGTCTGCAAGTAAGCTAGCTAGAATGAACGCCTGGTGTGTACCTCTGCCAAGAAGCCCAAGACAGATCCTCCTCTAGGAAAACACCATTCCTATGACTAAAACCTGCAAAGCAACTTTGCTAGGAATATCCTCTGAGAGAAGCTATGTATAGGTAAGAAACAGTTAACTGGCAGTTTCTTATTATTAGTTGCCAGATTATGGGCTGGTCCCACTTTCCTCTGGTTAGTGGAGGGTCTGCAGGTGAGCAATCTAGAGTGAAGACCTATTTGGTATGTGCTCCTGCCAAGAAGCCCAAGACAGATCCTCCTCTAGGAGAACACCATTCTTGTGAGTAAAAGATGCCAGAAAAGCAACTTTGCTGGTAATCCCCTCTGAGAGAAAGAAGCACTGAAACATTGCAGAAGGTTGAGGAACATGGAGGCTCTTCTTGGATTCAGTCAGTAAAGGTAACACACATATGGCTTTAGACTTTACTGCCTGTGATTTGGGTTATTTGCTTGTGGCGCCTGCCATCTGATCTAGGACTGTAAAAAAAAATGGAGGAACTGCACAACTTTACATGTCATTTTACGAAGGTTTCGCTATAATCAAGCCAGTCTGGTCTGTGATCTCTATACTCGATCGTCACCATCTTCCTCCTTTTCCCCTGCCTTGTACATGGCTGCTTATTCCATCTTACCACAATGGACACCCCAGCCACCCTTGGGCAGGAGACTCCAAAATCCAGTGCGTGGCCCGAGGGGAAGAAGGGTTGTGCCCCTCCATTGACTGCCTGTGCAGCCCGGTAGAGCGCTGGAGTCGTGATTAGCCACCGTGAAGACTACAAGCACCCTCATCACTTCAGTCTCCACACCCATCCTCTCCACCCTCACAACTCCCCCTGTGGGCCGACGCGTGGCTCATACATTTTCTTACTTTGTATCTGCTGAGCTTCCTGATCCAGAAAAGAAAAACACAAATTCAAGAAAATCTTTAATAATTCTGTCCTGTCTGTGCATTGAACTCCCAGTGATCTGACGTCTTGATGCGCTACCACCAGGAGCATCGGGTGGAACTAATCCCCACACCAGCCACGGACGAAACGCGACTGGAAGAAGAAAAAAATATTCTTACATCTGACAGGGATTTATTAACTACTACCCCCAGCAGAGCTCTCCGATATGTATCTCTCCAGCTGTTAGAAAACTGCTACATGCTGGGAATTGTAGCTTTGCAACAGCTAGAGAGCCATAGGATGGCACCCAGTATCCTCCAGCAGAGTGCTGACAGATGAGGAGGCGGCAGAAATTATTTGGGAACTGAATTGCAGTATTCTATCAGTATCTACACTGACCAAAAATATAAACGCAATACTTTCGGTTTTGCTCCCATTTTGCATGAGCTGAACTCAAAGATCTGATATATTTTCTACATACACAAAAGACCCATTACTCTCAAATATTGTTCACAAATCTGTCTAAATCTGTGTTAGTGAGCACTTCTCCTTTGCCGGGATAATCCATCCCACCTCACAGATGTGGCATATCAAGGTGCTGATTAGACAGCATGAATATTGCACAGGTGTGCCTTAGACTACCCACAATAAAAGGCCACTCTGAAATGTGCACAGTTTTGCCTTACTGGGGGAGGGGGGGTCAGAAAACCAGTCAGTATCTGGTGTGACCACCATTTGCCTCACGCAGTGCAACACATCTCCATGGTATAGAGTTGATCAGGTTGTTGATTGTGGCCTGTGGAATGGTGGTCCGCTCCTCTTCCATAGCTGTGCGAAGTTGCAGAATATTGTCAGGAACTGGAACACGCTGTCGTATACGCCGATCCAGAGCATCCCAAACATACTCAATGGCTGACATGTCCAGTGAGTATGCTGGCCATGCAGGAACTGGGATGTTTTCAGCTTCCAGGAATTGTGTACAGATCCTTGCAATATGGGGCCGTGCATTATCATGCTGCAACATGAGGTGATGGTCGTGGATGAATGGCACAACAATGGGCCTCGGGACCTCGTCACAGTAATTCTGTGCATTCAAAATGCCATATATAGAATGTACCTGTGTTCGTTGTCCATAACATACGCCTGCCCATACCATAACCCCACCGCCACCATGGGCCACACACGCTGTCTGCCATCTGCCCTGAACAGTGAAAACCGGGACTGATCCGTCAACAGAACGCCTCTCCGACCTGCCGGACGCCATCGAATGTGAGCATTTGCCCACTCAAGTTGGTTACGACGACGAACTGCAGTCAGGTCCAGACCCCGATGAGGACGACGAGCAGATGAGCTTCCCTGACAGTTTGTGCAGAAATTCTTTGGTTATGCAAACCGATTGTTGCTGCCGCTGTCCGGGTGGCTGGTCTCAGATGATCATGGAGGTGACTATGCTGGATGTGGAGGTCCTGGGCTGGTGTGGTTACACATGGTCTGCGGTTGTGAGGCCGGTTGGATGTAATGCCAAATTCTCTGAAACGCCTTTGGAGACGGCTCATGGTAGAGAAATGAACATTCATTGCACCGGCAACAGCTCTGGTAGACATTCCTGCAGGCAGCATGCCAATTGAACGCTCCCTCAAACGTCGCGACATCTGTGGCATTGTGCTGTGTGATCAAACGGCACATTTCAGAGTGGTCTTTTATTGTGGGCAGTCTAAGGCACACCTGTGCAATATTCATGCTGTCTAATCAGCACCTGTGAGGTGGGATGGATTATCACGGCAAAGGAGAAGCGCTCACTAACACAGATTTAGACAGATTTGTGAACAATATTTGACAGTAATGGGTCTTTTGTGTATGTAGAAATTTTTTCAGATCTTTGAGTTCAGCTCATGCAAAATGGGAGCAAAACCAAAAGTGTTGCGTTTATATTTTTGGTCAGTGTATATGGCAGTATTATGTAGGCTCTTTAAAAGTCTATTACCACAGGACTGCATATTATGTTGCCACTATGCTAGCATTTGCATGTTGTATGCAGTTTTATGCAGCCACTGTACTGTATAGGAGTATTTTACAATCATTGTATAACGGTATTATGCGCACACTAAAGAGCAGTCATATTTAGACAATAAATGTGAGCAGTGTTATATGGACACTAGGTAGTAGCATTATTTGGATACTGCATATAGGTATTAATCAGGAACTGAATTGCAGTATGATGTAGAATCTATAAAGCAGTATTATGTTGCCACTGTATGGCAGCATTTTTTACCCTGTATAAGCAGTTTTATGTGAACACTGTATGGGAGTATTATGTAGGCATTGTATAGTGGTATCATTTGCACACAAAAGAACAGTGACAGTACATTTAGATAGTCATTGGCAGTGTGAGCATTGCTATACGGACAGTATGTCGTAGCATTATTTCGATACTGTATAGAATTTGAGAACAGAATTGCGGTATTATGTAGAATCTATAGGCAGTATTACATGGGCTTAAAGAGTATATTACTTGCATACTGCCTAATATGTTGACACTATATGGTAGAATTTGATATGCTGTATATGCAATTTTAGCATTATTTGGATACTATTTAGATGTATTAGTTAGGGATTGTACGGTGGTATTATTGTGGCTTTATTATATGGGTATTGTATGGAAAAAGCTTTATTTTAGTATATAAAATGATGAGCATTAGGATTGGAGGGAGGGGGTGGGATTTGAACTTGAATTTGTTTACTGCCCAGGGTTCACTTTCTATACAACCGCCATCTAACTATTCAAGTCTGCAACAGCGTTCTGGAAGCTGTGGTTCCATATCAGTGACTGGTTGCCCCCCTTTCCTGCCTGTAGGGTGGAAATGTATAATGTATATTGCATGAACCCTAAATGCCCTCACATTACACCTCGTGCCTCGCTGATCTGCTTCTGAATGAACCTGTCAGACAAAAGAGCTGAAACATCTCATCCTCCACCACGGGTGACGGCCTCGGCGTCTCCGCCGATCTCTGTAATTTCAATTTTACTGAGCGAGTTACTGAAATATTATCCTATCTCTAGTCATGTGAGGCTAATGCTATATATATGCAAATGCATCTACCGTATGTAAATAATTCCTGACCGCTAATGTCATCCGTAAGTGAGACGCATGAACGGGAGGAGACTAATGAGCTGGAGGACGTGTAATAAATACAGAAATCAGCAAGTATTCTACAAGAATAGTGCTCAAAAAACAAAATAACGTGGTCATAAAAGGCAGAAAGATGCTCAAAACCCCAAAGGCTGTTGCGCAATTATAATCGGGGAAGCAGATCTCCTGCACATGTCGTCCGTTGCTAACAGCCATCCCCAGCAAAAATGCATACAATGGAGGATGGCGGCAGCGGACCACATGTACCACAGAAACATCCTACACATCTGATTTTGAATTAATGGTAACATTGAGGTGCACCTGTGTGGCCTGCGTCACATGAGCCGGTGATAGGTGGACTCACAGCCTCCTACCATTGTATGTGGGATTTCACTCTGGAGGCAACTGGGAGATGTTGGTCGTGTGTCGGACTCTATGCCCCTATCCGTAATTGCTCATATGGCATAGATAGGTTAGTTAGGTCCCGTGTAACTTTGAGTGACCTTCACGAGGTATGTTCTTATATAAGAATATATTGGCGAAAGTCTCATTTTAATATCAGTGTGAGGGTTTAGCCATATATTGTCAATTACATTTTCCATTGTAGTGCACCACTAAAAATAGTGCTCACCATCAATGTATCATGAGTCTAAAAGTCCATGTCCAAATGTT